>NC_133774.1:96997157-97017591 GCF_003597395.2 Chelonoidis abingdonii | reverse complement strand
CTCCTGTCCCTACCGGAGCTCAGAACCCCCCACCACTGCCACTGGTCTCCGTCCCAGGCTAGCACCCCCAATCCCGGAGTACCAGGAGAGGGGGTGGTGCGACCCAGCCCTAGAGCACCTGGAGGGCATCGTACACAACCCCGGCGCCAGTCCAAGCCAGGGCCACTACACAGGGAAACTGGAAACAGCAGGCCAAAGCAGGAAGCAGGGGCGGTCTGGTGGCGGATCGTGGGCGGGGCCATGCCTGGCTGTTCGGGAAGGCACAGCCTTCCTCAGGCTATGATATCCACCACCCTTGGGTAAGAGAATGAAGTCAAGGGACAATGTGAGATGCACTCTCTGCCTCCTCCTGTGTAGTAATCCCAACCCCTGCTAGGATCTGACCTAGGATCCCAGACACAGCTGCATATTGTGGTGGTGTATTTCTAGTGATTATTCTTTACTGTGGAGAGTTAAATGGACTAGATGTCTAATCAGGATGTGCATGTGATCAGCTTTGTGCACAAGGAGCCAACAGTCTCATACTTCATCCAGGACTTAAAAATGCCACTCTAGTGCTATGATCTTGTGGTTACAGCAGCTTTTAATTTGTGCCAGGGCAGAGCCCTGGCACCTCTGGGCTTGGCAGTTCATAGCCCTGGCACCTCTGGACTTGCTGCATCAGTTATGAATGTAAAAAAAATTGCTTGAGCCCCAGCACCTAATTGCTTGAGCCCTGGTACCTTTCATTACAAATTAAGCACTGGGTTACAGCAATAGGGCATGGAGTCAGGATTCTCAGATTCTGCACCCAAATCTGCAACTGATCCTTTGTGTAGTGTTGGGCGTGTCACTTAACTGCTCTGTGGCTCACTTTACCTAGCCATAAAGCAGGAGATAATGCTCACCGACTGTATATTGAGATATTACATAGTAACATTTCACTTAAATGAGGCTTAGTTAATAATAAATTCTTATGTGGTGCATTTTTCAAAGCCCCATCCATTTCCAAATATACTAACAACAAACCTGTGAGGTAAGTCAGTATTATTACCATCATGGTAAAAGGGCAAACTTAAGTGTCTTGCCTAATGTTGCTTGGCAAGTGTGTTGCAAAACTGGGATAGGAACTCTGTACTTCCTGTACTTTCATCCCCAAACAAAATCCACTAGAGCACAACTAACCTTTCTAACTTTTTAAATCCTAGATGAGAAGCCCTGCAGAGGCCCAACATATTAGTATTAATTCCCTTTACCTAAGAATGAGCAAAAATTAACATTTTAAACACAAAATGGTCAGTGATTTCCCTAACACTTAATGAGAGGTTAGTATAATGAGAGGCAGATCTATGTTAGACCTCCATGGGGTTTGTATCAAGATGTTAGCAGTNAAAACAGATTGACAGAGCCAGAAGAGTACCCAGAAACCACTTACTACAGGACAGGCCAACAAAAGAAAATAAAAGACGCCACTAGCCATCACCTACAGCCCCCAACTAAAACCTCTCCAGCGCATCATCAAGATCTACAACTTATCCTGAAAAGATGATCCCTCACTCTCACAGATCTGGGAGACAGGCCAGTCCTCGCTTATAGACAACCTTCCCAACCTGAAGCAAATACTCACCAGCAACCGCATGCCATACAACATAAAGACTAACCCAGGAACCTATCCTTACAACAAACCCCAATGCCAGTCTCTGTCCACATATCTATTCAAGTGACACCATCATTAGGACCTAATCACATCAGCCATGCCATCAGGGGCTTGTTACTGCACATCTACTACAATGATATAATGCCATCATGTGCCAGCAATGCCCTTCTGCCATGCGTACATTGGCCAAACCAGACAATCTCTATGCAAAAGAATAAATGGACACAAATCTGAAATCAAAATCATAACATTCAAAAACCAGTGGGAGAACACTTCAACCTCTCTAACCACTCAGTGACAGACCTTGAAGGTGGCAATTTATGCAACAAAAAAACTTCAAAAACAGACGCCAAAGAGAGACTGCTGAACTCGAATTAATAGGCAAATTAGATACAATTAACTCAGGACTAACAGAGACTGGGAATGGTTGGGTCATTACATAATTGTATCTATTTCCCTATGTTAAGTTCTCCTCGCACCTTCTATGGGTCATCTAATTATCACTTCAAAGTTTTTTTCACCTGCTGATGATAGTTCATCTCAATTGATTAGACTCTTCCTGTTGGTATGCATACTTCTCCTTTTCATGTTCTCTGTATGTATAAATATCTCCTGTTGTGTGTTCAATTCTATGCATCCGAAGAGTGAGCTGTAGCTCATGAAATCTCATGCAAAAATAAATTTGTTAGTCTCTAAGGTGCCACAAGTATTCCTAGTCTCATGTGAGAGCTTTGTTCTTATTTTGGAGGCTGCTTGTCAAACGCTTCTAGTGAGCAAGGAAACTGCGTCTGACGAAGTGGGTATTCACCACGAAAAGCTCACGCTCCAAACGTCTGTTAGTCTATAAGTGCCAACAGGATTCTCTGCTGCTATTCACAATGCAATCCACACTGCATGATGTAATGCAAAAGTGTTTCATCATCCCTTCTGAAACCCCTGCAGGCTGGCTACTTCTTACATAGCAGGAGAGAGTGGACGTTGGGTGAGAGTCAGGGCAAAGGGCCAGCTGGAGATACCTGTGCATGTTTTCATTCTAGCTGGCTATTATGGAATCTTTGAGGGTCCGTCATTTACTTCACTCTCAGACTATTTGAATGTACTTCAAAATTATGACACAACTCTGCACAATTGCCAAGATTCATCTGGCTTGCCATGTAAAACCACTGAATTTCATATGATTTCCATGCAAAATAACAAAAAACCTGGACCAGCTTCACTTAAAATTCAGATGGGAATTTGCCAGAAGATTAAAATATCTGGTTCAAGTTCTGTGTTTATTAAAAAAGAAAAAAAAAAAAAAAAACCCAGGTAAAGCCAGTTTCACCTGTTCTGGGTTTTGTTTCAGGTTTTGTAAGAAAGGTCTTTCTCTTCTTTAAGTCAAAATCTGCTCTTTTCTGTAATCATGTCTGATTTCAACAGATCTCACTTGCCTTAGAAGTCCTTAGAATATCAAGTTTACTGTAACTAAGGCTGTAGGTTTAACTTTTACAACCACTGTCTTGCAGCCAAGAACTGTGCTCTGGAGGAAATCCTTTCTCTGCTAAGATATACAAGTAGGCACAGCACCACTTCTTCCTCTGTGGTCTTTTAATCATCAGCTGTTTGGCTGCTTGCATGAAATGTCTGCTATTTAAATAACCTTTAAGAATAGGTTAGTAATTGAGGAACCACTCGTTCCTTCTAGACTTCAGTAATATGTCACACAGCCAAACTGGGTGCTAGTATTTTTCCTTAGAGTGCAGGTGAACCAGACTGATTAGAATATATTTTAAATCAATTACTGTATAATCTGTGTTTGGTAATAAACATAATGACAACAGCAGCAAAACCCTTACCCAAAATAAAATTAAACATGAGTCCAAACTTTCCCAAAGCATGAAAGTGTTCACACTGGGGGTGAGGGTGGGGAGGTGGTTGTTTTATCTTTATGTGGAAATATAATTAACTGCTAGTAAAAAAAATGTGTGCAAAGAATTTAATTTTCCATGTTCTAATGAAATTATTTCCAGAGTTGTTAGATAAATATATTACAATATCGTTGTAACAATTTGCTTGTAAACTTAGGGCCAAATTCTGCATGCTTTCTTACACACAGGAGCATTCCCAATTACTCCAATTTGTGGATAAATTATAGGTGCTGCTTTGGCTCCTGTAAATGTCAAAGTTAAAATTCACATAAACCACAATGGGAGAGAGATTGGGCTCTAACAGTGTGTGTGTTTGAAAAAAGTAGTGTCTCGGACACATATTATCTTCAGAAACAACAACAACAAACCCCAACAACGTAAGACTTTATATTTATTAATGTTTATGTTACTCTATTAGATTGTAAGCTCTTTGGGACAGGAGGTGTATCTTTCTATACCTCAATCCTGACTGTGATCTTTGGAAACTACTGCAACACAATGATTAAAATCATGATCAGTCATGAGCGTAACAGGCAATACACAACCAACAACGACTGTATAGTCTTTACATGTATTCAGATATCATGGTGCTGGGCATGATGCAAATCACACATTTGACAAAATGACAATAAAGTTTTACTTTATATTCCAATTACACACCTGCTTCTCACTAATTTTTAATGAATCAGCAATAGGCTTTTACCCTCCTGTCTGCTTTTCAAATGACCAAACAATTATAATAAAAGCAACTGTCCAAACTTGGGGGAAATTATTTTGTTTACAATAGTAGCCAACCCTATTTCAATGTCACCCTTGGTTTAAAACCACAGGGGAACACAAACATAGTGGCAGTTGCACCTTCTAAACTAGAATTGATTAATGGCTAAGGAAGTAGTAATAAAGCTATCAGCCACTGTATAAAAACTATATAAAGACCAAAAATGTGTCAGCAGAAGATCACAACAGGGATCCAATCTTGCCGTTCTGAAAAAAATGACAAGGCATTCCAAAAAAATATCACAACTTTGAATACGCAAAATCCTGTCTCCTTGGGGAACAAGGGTCAAAGCATGGCAGGGTCAAACCACAAATAATGTTTTTCCAACTCCTATTGCTAATCTGTGAAATAGCTGATTTGTTTTAGCTGTCTCTGTGCCTTTTGAAGTGGCCTTGCTGTTATTACAGCCATTAAGATCCACTCGTTTCATTCACATGAATGGTATTGCGAACTCCTCCAAAGATGCCAGTTGTAAAAGAAACATGATACAGAATGGGAGGAAAGGTCCCTTCCCCTCCAGAGAAAAATGTCTGGACATGGGTCTTTAGTTAGTAGCGAAAAAGAAGGACTTAATTCCATTGACCGATATTCATCACCAGATTTAAGGTCTGATTCTTTTAGTCACTTCTACGCTTTGGTAGTAGTCTTCCCCCCCTCCTTTGCCCCCAGCTCCTGCCAAGGGTAAGATGGGGGGAAGGAGAGAGAAAAAGTTTCAAATTGTTAAGCTAATTGTAAATTTTATAAAGTTGCTTTTATTGCAGTAGCCTGTTGTTAATGTAGTCCTTGGATTTGCTTTGAAAAACTTTTGAATGGTATAGTTTTTGTATCTGGCTTGAAGATAAACATGGAGTGGAAATGCCTTGTGTTTCTGCTGGATGAAAGATTGAATAACAAGAGAAAGAAGTCCAAAACTATATTATCTGCACCAGTATGGAACTATATTTATTTTGAGCTCAGATGAAGTTGTGAGCTGGAATAAAATGTCCTTGCGCTCTCTTTATAATCATTGTGTTGGAATATGTTTCTAGATTGATAGGAAGCTGTAGACAGTACAAGTATCCAACAAATTAAAAAGGAGAGTATTGTCATTTGCTTTATGACATGCTAAATCAAAATATGAGCCTAGGTGTAAATGAAGGCACAAATGTTTGATAGAACAGTCAAGGACTCATCCTTTTGATTTGGTTAGACTATGCTGCTGACAATCCAAGATTTTTTACAGAAAGCAATTTAAACAGTCCAGGAACAAGCGGAGATCCGCCCTAGGTGCAAAGTTTAGCTTTGGATCCAGATCCAGCTTTCCTATGGGATACGCATATTTAGGGGTTTAGTTCAGAGTCTTATTTATTCAAAAGTGCATTAAAAGAACCTTTGATCTAAGCTTTTTCGGTAAACCAGTATGAGAGAACCCAGAAGCAAGCACTGAATAATAAGACTAGATAAAATTGGATTAATTTCTCTGGTACAGGTGACCTATATATATAATGTTGTATGTTGTTTACATTTTTCAGCCATGTTAGAGTAACAGACGAGCTTTATTAATTGCAGATCCCATTTTTTCAAAATTAATCCTGTATGAAATCATTCATGAATGATCTAATGTGTCCAATTTCATTTTTATATCCACTTTTCCAAGTTAATTTTATGTATTTACAGGCAGTTTGAGCACAGAGGTGCATTGAACTGAATCTTCAAGTTTCATATAGCTCCTTGTTTTCCAGGAAGTGCAAGTGTACTGATCACATGAAAACCTATAGCTGAAAAAGTAAATACAGTAAATGCATTCCTTTGCTGTTTTCTCTCCTCAAAACTCAGCAAGTAATGACAAGATTGGGAGACAACGTAAAATGTTGTTCTGTACATTTAATACCTTAAACACAGAAGCCACCACCGCATGCACGAACAAATCTCCTGTACTACCCTATATCCTTTGTCCTTGATCCACAGAGTATGATTTTAAAAATACACAAGCACACGGACCAAGGTAACCTAATCCCGAATCTTCAATTTGTTTATGTGGTATGGAAATGTGACTGCCCTTCCCCCCACTACTAGAAATGGTTTATTTAAAATTAATTTGTGCGTATGTTATATTCCTCTCTCTGAAGGAGAAGCAGGAGTGCTTAAAAATCCTGAGTGCATTGAATGACTGACATGTCTAACCAGGGATGAAAATGAAAACTTGCCTCCTGCCTAAGTTTCCTACTAACTAATTAACAACATAAAGATGAGGATGATGTTCTGTCCCAGAGTTCTTCACAGTCTGCTGCACCCCATGCTGACTTTGGGAAGACATTGCATGACAGTCCAGCAATTAAAATTCAGTTGTCCAGTCTGGGATTGTTGTTCCCTTCCTAGGCAGGGTATTTCTTAACCTGATGGACCCTAAATAAGACCATGACAGAGTGCAGAGGCCCTACCTGAGCACCAGCAGACAAAGAGTTAACTGCTAGCCCAGGTCAACCACACCTGTAAAGAGGGAGGTAATGAAGCAGAGCTGTGGTACCTGAAGGCCAGATTAGAAATTTAGAGGGAACTCTATTAAAAGAAAACTACTTCCATTGGTAGTGAGAAAGATTTTTATGCTTGGTAGCTAAAGAGGTGGGTTGGAGTCTGACCTGTTATGGTTTTTTTTCCTGTTTACTTTCTTCTCTAGCAGAATTTTTTGTTTGTTGCAACCAGAGAACTCTCAAACCTGAGAATAAAGGCACAGAAGAATTATTCTAGATGATTTGCTTCGTCACTATTAGACCAGTGGGTCTATTCCTCAGACTAACAAAGGTTTAACATAAAGTTAAGCATAAGGCAACATGTTTGCTTTTTTACAGAAAATCCTAAATGGATGCATAATTCTGTTTAATTTTACTTTTCTTACAGAAAGTAGGAGAAGCCAAACCAGTCAATATATAATACTGAAGTTTTTTTCTGTTGTATTTTATGATCCCCTTCTATGTAAGTACATATATACACCATCCTTTACAAGACTCTTCCTTTCCCCCTTTTTAGTTAACCTCTCTGTTTTTCTGTAGCCAATGAAGACTGTATGCAGCTCTTTCAGAAGCCTGTTCTCAATTCTCTAAGTATTGGCTGGATGGATGACTTGAGTGATAAAAGTTTCTCTCACCAGCTCCTCCAACTAGATAGTTGCTGATTTCTTTTGAATGGTGTCAGCTAGGTGTATACAACAGACTCTTACCTTTAAAACCAGATTTTCTCTGTTTAAAAGTTTCCACTTTCCAGCTGCTGAAAGATCTCTGTGAGCTTGAAAACCATTCTCTTCTCCTCTGTTATACATTTACCCAAACTTTTGTACTGTCCCTTTGACCACCATGGCACCACAGTGCCTGCTGTGTTCTTTCCAAATCTGTCTTTAGCAAATCCAGTTCAAAAGAGGAAAACTTTTATGGGTAGATCTTAGAGTGAAATCCTAAGAATCTGCAATGGTATCTTCACTTTAAAGACAATTTATTATATTACATCCTAATATTGATACAATGACTGTCCATATACAAAAGCATATTTCTTTTACATGTGATTAGTCTCCAGAACTTTTTTGTAGTGCAGACTAATATGCCTCAGTGGGGGATCACTCAGCCTCTCTAATCTCATCCACAGTTCAATGAATTCCATTGTGGGCCTCGGAAGCTCTTGGCATACGAATGTTTGACGTTTGAGAATGGTCTGTTCATTTCTAATACTTCTGTTTCTTTCTTGTTGGGATTGGTGAAATTTTTACCTCTCAGTTGCTCATTAGTATTTTTGCTTTTGAGAGTGATTCAAGCCATTGTTTTGCCTTGCAGTTGAAATTGGCTTTCCATACAACTGTATATGGGTACAGTTATTGATAAATAGTGATTTTTCTTTTGAATATCTTCTCTTGGACATCTTCATTAGAAGATTCTCCCTCTTCTGGGCACTTATAGCTGTGATTTGCCTCTCCCTCATCCTACTTATGTGATTGGTACTATCCAATTTGGAGAGCCACTTGTTCTTACTGTGCTATGAGCCTGACCCAGAGGTCCTTGATCTTGTTGGGAATCTTTATACTGATTTCAATGGGCTTTAGCTGTGGTTTTGTGACATGAGCATAAAATTAAGAGACAAGCTATCACCATTTAAAATTATCGCTCAAGTGAACTAGGTCAATTAGGAGTGTGCAAGAGAGGGTCTAAAATATTCTAGAACGTGAAGGTAAATTGTTTTCATTTTCTTTTCTGTTCTATTATATAATTTAGGCCTAATCACTAACCTTAATCATGTTCTATCTCTGAGGCCCTAGTCCTGCAATGAACTCTGCAGTGGCAAACTCTCTGAATTTGGTCCATAAACTTAATTACACTTTAATAACCTGCTGTCTGTAACTATGGTTGCACTGTTGGTTTAAGAATTATACAAACTGTACACTTTGTTTAGGAGAGGAGTTTGGGGTGGGGGGGACTGTTAAGTCACAATTATAATGAACTGTTTGGAAAAATTTCTGCAGGATTGCATATACTACTTGGAAGTCAATGGGCCCCCTGGGGAAATACACCTGGTGTAGGAGCAAGGACTGCCCCAAGCCCCCAGTGCAGCCAAAAATGTGAGAGACACAAAGTGGCATAAAGCTACCTTTACTCCCCCTGCCTTCATTTTCTTGTGGGTTGTGCCTACTGATCAATGCAACATGGAATCTGACCCAATGGGAATTTCACCAGTGAATTGTGTGACAGCTTATGACTTTTTCTCTACAGTCAGTTGTCTCATTGAGTACTACATAAAACAAACAGGGACCAAATAAGAGCACTGCACTATTATTGCCACACTTATATGTTTGGAGGCCAATTCTGATCTCAGGAATGCTTGCTCAACTACTGATGGCTGAAAGTGGTCCTGCAAATGGTTCAACACGTGGACGCTTGCAGCTGCATGGAGTCATTTCTATAGGCTCAGGGCCCAATGGAAGTTGAGTTTGTGTATATCTAAGGGTAAAATCTGGCCCTTGTTTTCTTAGTGAGTGTCTTTGTAGATCTAGCTAGTGAGCAGAGTTTGTTTGCAAAACTCATGTAGTACAGATATCCTAGTGCACAATATTGTTAATTTAGCAGAAATAGTTAAATTAGTAAATGAAACAAGATATACTACCTACTTCAGTATCTAAAGTTTATTAAATTGAACCAGCCTTCTTTACTTTATCAGTTTCCTGTAAATGTATGTCATTTTTTCTTCAATATTGTAGAGTTCCTTTTCAAATTTATTCCTTCTGTTAGATAGTGAAAAATCTGTGCGGTCAAATTCATTTCGGGTGACTGACCATGTGTCCCATTTTGGCCAGAACAGTCCATTTTTTAAGCCCTGTCCCTGCCGTCCTGACTTTTTTAGAAAAAGTGGGCATTTGTCCCATTGGCTCTTTCCAACTTGCTCAGTTGGCAAAAGCCAATGGGACAAATGCCCACTTTTGTCAAAAACGGGGAGTGCGGAGGAATGTGCAGGGGACAGGCAGGGCTTGAGTGAGCAGTGATGCTAGCCCCAGCCTCGTGGGGCGGGGGGGAGAGAGCAGACATCAACGATGCCAGCCCCAGCCTCCCATGGGGAGCAGGCAGGGCTCGGATGAGTGGCTTGGGCCAGCCCCATGCATGAGGGGCAAGGGGAGGGATGGTTCAGTAGGCTAGCCCCCCGTGATGTCCCATTTTTTCTATTGGGGAAATATGGTCACACTAAATGCATTGCTTCTTGTAAGGAGCATAACTCCCCGGAAGGCCACGGAGTTGCATCTGCTTATGCCAAAAGGTGAGTTGGGTTCCTTGTCTGTGTGCCTCTTCCCTTTTGTAGCTCAGAACAATGCCCTGTTCTAGGGGCCTAATCACCCCACAGCCTGTATAATTTAGAGACATGTTATTCCCTCATCTAGAGTGGAATCTGTTTTTGGAAAACGTTTAGCCATAGTCTTCCAGCAGATGAATGTTGCTACAACTTTCATTAATGTCAATGAGACTTGTGTGATATGCTTCACAGGGCAGAATCTGGCCCTTCAAAGGAAAATTCTGGGTTCAGTAAAACTGATACTTATTTCGTGCTGTGAGAGACACATGACCAGAGGTTACTTGTAGTGGGAGATGAACTGGAAGAAAATCGACTTGGTATACAGTTTTTGTTCTCTTTTTAAAACTCCCCCATATTATCTTAAACACACCAGACATAAGAAAACCACGGATTTCCCCTGTGTGCCTTTTTACTGATTTAAAAACACCTATTTGTCTATTGAATCAGATCAAGAATCCCTCAACATTTTGGCTTGCAAAAGCCTTGTGGTGCCAATACTGAGTAAGAACATATTTTTTCAGTGATGTCTCTTCTTCCTGTTCCATAGCAGTACTTTGGCTTTTCAGGGCTGCTTCTGCTCTGGCTGTTTTTAGAGTCAAGCAAATTGGTCATACTTGAAAAGGACCCTGAATTATCAGCTGCTTCACAGGAAGGGGACAGGAGAAGAGGGAGGAGAAGGTGCAGATTGAACAGGGAAGCCCCCCAACTTTTTGGGTCTGAAAAGCCTGATTATCAGATGGCTGAAGAACCCAATAATGCTCACTAGCATTAGAGGAATGAGTGCTGGGGAGAGAAGAGCCTTCTCAGTTGACCACATCATGATGTTTCCCTAACCCCATGCAGATTGTCCCATGTAGCAAAGAACTTTTCTGATTCTCCTCCACTGGGAGACTGGACTACCTAATTTCCTTAAACTTGAGACCTGTTCCAAAGCAATAATGCTATCTGAAGTGAAGCCAAACCCTCCTTTAACACACTTAAATATAACCCTACCCCAAGGAAAGCCTTTTATAACCTGAAAAGGGAGAAGAGCCTGAGCCTGCATGAAGTCCACTGGGGACTATGGTATTTCCAACCTGTTTGACTTGGAAGAGGCTCAAATACTATAGTGATGGGTGGCAGCACAAAACTGTAAGATAGATAATGTAAACTGAAACACTGAGGTTTAGGTTCATCCCTGATATAACTTTAACTTCAGAAGAATTACACCAGGGACGAATGTGGTGTGAGGGAGATTAAGGGCCTGATTTTTCAGAGGTGCTGAGCACTTGTAGCTCCCACTGCTTTCATTTGGAGTGGTCAGCTCAGAGTATTTTGAAGCTCCAGTTCTGAGCTCAGCATCATTCAGTGTGTCAGTTGCAGAGCTGGAAATAGATTCATGGACTTCCAATATCCTGCTTTTACCACTAGACACTCTGGACTTTCTAGATAATGGTAATGTGACACTGTTTTCTTTATTTCTCTAAAGAAGTTATTGTGGGGGAGATTTTCAAAAGTGAAAATGGCAATTAAGTGCCTAACTCCCATGACTTTCAGTGAGAGGCATGTAATTGTCATCTGTACCTTTTGAGAATCATGCCCCTTGTTCCTAAGGGAAGATATGTAAATAACCAGCTTCAAAACAAAAACAAGACATTTACTCAATCATTATTATGTATTTTATTGTTTATGTCCTGAGCCTCATAGAATATTTACAGCAGGTTATTAAAGGAAGGCAATGCAATCAATCTGATTAGTGGATTGTTAACTCAGTGGATTTGATTGGCTGACTGTACTATCAATCACCCTGGGATTTTCTAAAGTGCTTGGTATTGACCTATCTCTGCTCCCACTGAAATCAATCAGTTAGTGCTTTTGAAAATCTCACTCTTATACATTCAGCTGATACTCTTATTAAGACTACAATGTTCTAGACTGGTGTTTTTGTTTCCAGGTGGGTAATGAGAGCACACCCTATTATTGATCTGAGTGTAGGATTTTATTGTTTGGTCAGTGGAGTGCTGTCTTATTGCTTTTTTTGGTCCATGATTAGTTCATGAAAAATGTTTCTCCTCTGTGGTGGTCCCTCTCCATTCTCTTGCTCTATAGCAGTTCCTTTGCAGGACTGAATTTGCAGACTATTATTAAATATTGCTACTCGTGTTCCAATTACAATTGATTTAGGGTCAAATTGTTCTTATCAGTTTATATTTAGTTTCTCAGTTCCAAGAATTTAGCTTCGATAGCACTATATCTATTGGTGGGAAAATCCTGAGAATACAGGACTGTAAATGTTTTATGAACAATTCAGTGAAGGCCAACAAAGCAAGAGGAGAGCAGAGAATAATCAAAATATGGTTCCAAACATTAGAGTAAATCATTAGCTTCTTAAACTCTAGGAAAAATATTTGATTATCTTATTTATACCTCAGATATTCACAAATGTAGAGTTAAAATTAACCAGTGTGACCTTAACATTAGTTGTTGGTTGGTTTTCAGTTGTGGACAACTGCTGCACTACACTTAAGTTTTTCTGTTTTAATTAAAGGCATTCATCAGCAGAAATAAGGAAGCAATTTACCCTCCAACCGAGCGTTGGACAGTTTTGTCAACGAAGTATAAGCGCCTCTGGCTCTATTCAGCTGGTAAGTACTGAGATTAGTTTTTTTATGTATAGTTTTTACATCTATATTGATTTATGTTTTTAGACTAAGTTAACTGAACCCTTCTAGGGGGCTGATCTTGCTTTCTGTGTTTGTTTGAAACGATTGTCAGTGGTGCCCAGGGTCTGAGATAGGGTAGCATAAATCAAAGTAAATAAATGACTGTGCAGATTATGGCCTTTTGCTGGAATTGTTTGAGCCCTGCCCTGTAAGCACATATATGCACAGACGTGCGTGTACTGTGTGCTGGCCAGTGGTGCTCTGCAAAGACAGGTGTGTGCCCGGAATAAAGGGCATTACGTGACCCATATGGTGTGGCTCAGTGCATGGTTCCCTACACCTTCCTAGCATGAAGCATTTGGCACTGGCCACTGTTGGAAAAAGGACTGTGCATTAGTTGGACTGCTAGGTAACAAATTTTGTCCACATACTTCAGTTTCAGGGCTTTTTTTCCCTTGTGATTGTCTGTGGGTAGGTGACCATTTTTCTTGTATTTATTCCTTGTTGTAAATTATTTGCTAAGCAACAGCAGTTAATCTAATGTAGGTTGACTGACAGCACTGGGTTTGGTTGTGTTTTGGATGCACTGAGGTAACTGAATTACTCCAGTCTAGACTTTGAATACTTAGCCAAGGAGAGCAAAGAGACATGACGGGATGTTTAGCTTTATACTATTCCATGTTAGAGTCTTTTCAGGAAGGTTTTCAATGCCAAATACTTAACACGGAGATGCCCTCCAGATTTGTCATCTTCCTGCATGTGCTAACAATTGACGGGCCAAATTCTGGCCAGCTCTCCACAATGGGGTTCAGGTCTGGAGGTCAAAAGGTATCTCACCTCATGCTCCTATGCAGGGACTGTCCAGCATCTTGAAGGGCAATGTGACCCTTGCTAACCGCAAATGTGCTAGGTGCTTGAATGGGGAAGGGGTTAAGAGGGATCATGGCTCCTCCCTCTCCCCCATGCCAGTCAGCAGAGCTGCTTGGACAGGGAAGAGGTAGGATGCCATGCCCTTCTCAAAGTTGGTGCAAAAGGTGTGTTGGTGTGCAGTGGTTGAAAGTTACTGGCCTAGTTCTGCTTGAGTCAGGTGCTGCATAGCCCCCTCAGCATCTTCTCCAGCCTGCTGGATGTCACATAGGGAGGAATATAGTCCCTGTTTATTGTAACAAGAGGAAATGTATTCCCATTAAATTCAAGATCTTTTTAAAGGCCCATCAAAAGCAGGGGAGATTTGGGAGTATCTCATGCTGTGAAATAAAACCAGAATGGGATTTTGACCCTTTTCTGAGTAGTAGTAGGAGTAGGCAGAGTATTCGTGCCCCACCGATTGAGAAAACTGGAAATACTGTTAAGCATTCACTTCCTGTGTGTCAGGGCTTACCACTAGCGTTTTGCTCGCTTCCTCAGTTTGAAATGCTGTGGTGAGGGCAGGGTTTTCTTTCTTCTTTTTCTCTCAGCAGTCTGCTTCTGCTGTTAGGAAATTTGGTAACATTACATTTCACTTCCGGTAGCCGCCATTTTGTGAGCTGTCACAACTTACATGCCTCTAATCCATCATCTAAAAAGGTACGTCTGCTGTACTGATTTATGGTTATTTCGGTAGGATGCTTAAATTGCTCTTCATTGGATAGATTGTGCTCTGTGTGTGGGGTGGGGGTGGGGGGAGTACAAAAGTGTATCATAAAATGCAATGATGACTTTTCTTTTGAAAATCTGTATTTTTTTCTGTTTTAATATATTACATTCCATCTCTATTTATTTAGCTTTATCCTTTTCATCCCTTTTTAAAATTTGTATCTAGAAAAGGTGCAAAACTGCAAAAGTTAAAAGCACACAATTCAAATGATAAAGATTATTATTGCCACCTAAACTAAACAAGTTAGAAGCCAAAATAAAATGTGATTGATTTGATTGACGAAAGTGGGTGGTGTGATGTTGGAAAGTAAATACAATGGTTGATTTTAAAACTGGATTTTAATAAGCAACATCATTTTGTTTGCAAAACACTGTCTTCAGTAAAAAAAAAAATTATAGATATACTAACATGAATTTTAAATTAGTTTACCTCATTTGTTTTTCATCTTTTGTGAACTAATACTATGGAACATTATAAAACATATCTGCAGGTATACGTCTTACTACTAGGGCTGTCAAATTATTTAAAAATTAATTGTGAGATTAAAACAATTAATTGTGACTAATCCAGTTTTAATTGCATTGTTAAACAATAACAGAATACCAATTTAAATTTATTATAAATATTTTGGGATTTTTTTCTACATTTTCAAATATATTGACTTCAATTACAATGCAGAATACAAAATGCACAATGCTCACTTTGTTATTTTTGATTACAAATATTTGCACTGTAAAAAAAGATAAACAAAAGATAATGCAATCTACAAATCAAAGCATGAAAGGGCATATAAATGTTTAGCATATCTGGCATGTAAATGCCTTGCAACACCAGCTACAACAGTGCCATGCAGTGCTGTTCTCACGTGTAAACAAATTGTAAATAAGTACCAGGCAGCATTATCTCCCATAAATGTAAACAGACTTATTTGTCTGAACAAGAAGTAGGACTGAGTGGACTTGTAGGCTCTAAAGCCGTGGTTCTCAAACTTTTGTGCTGGTGACCCCTTTCACATAGCAAGCCTCTGAGTGCGACCCCCCCCCGCTTTATAAATTAAAAACAGTTTTTAATATATTTAACACCATTGTAAATGCTGGATGCAAAGCGGGATTTGGGATGGAGGCTGACAGCTTGTAACTCTCCATGTAATAACCTCACGACCTCCTGAGGGGACCCAACACCCAGTTTGAAAACACCTGCTCTAAATTTTTACATTGTTTTTGAGTGCAGGTATGTAAAAAAATAATTCTACATTTGTAAATTGCACTTTCATGATTAAAGGATTGCACTACAGAAATGGTATGAGGTGAATTGAAAAATATGATTTCTTTTGCTTATCTTTTTTACAGTGCAGACATTGGTAATAAAAAATAATTTGTATACTTTGTATTCTGTGTTGTAACTGAAACCAATATATTTGAAAATGTGGAAAAACATATATTTTATTTATAATAAATATTTATAATTTCTATTATTGTTTAACAGTGCGATTTAAAACTGCCATTAGTTGCAATTAATTTTTTAAATCGAGTTAATTTGTTTTGAGTTAATCGCTTGAGTTAATTGCAATTAATTGACAGGCCTACTTACTAGATAATGCTTTACCTAGCAATAGTTCTCTAGGACTTTGAGGATATTTTTGAGGATATTTTGATTGCAGTGCCAGAGACTGCCTGAACTTAGTGACTACTGAGCATCATATGTAGATGATGTGTTTCCTACTGTCCCACTGAGACAAAATTATTGAGTCCGTGAATGCAATGAGATTGATCACAGAGGGTCTAGAGCAAGGATTGGCAACTTTTGGCATGTGGCTGATCAGGGAAATCTGCTGGCGGGCTGGGACAGTTTGTTTACCTGCAGTGTCCGCAGGTTCAGCCAATCGCAGCTCCCAATGGCCGGGGTTTGCTGTTCCAGGCCAATGGGGGCTGTGGGAAGCAGCATCCAGCACATCCCTTGGCCTGCACCACTTCCTGCAGCCCCCATTGGCCTGGAATGGCGGACGCTGAAGGTAAACAAACATCCTAGCCTGCCAGGGGATTTCCTTGATGGGCTGTGTGCCAAAAGTTCCCGATCCCTGATCTAGAGAGATGGGGTGAAATTCTTGCCCCACTGAAGTCAATGGGAGTTTTTGTTGTTTGCTTCAGTTGGTCCAGGATTTCATGCATTGTAGCTTGTGTTTGTCAAAAATCAACTTGTTCATGGCTTGTCGTCCCCTTTAAAGAACTCAATTGGCCCAACAAGCTAGTAATGAGAAGACAATTGGGGGAGATGGGTACTTCAGTAACAGCAACCCGAAGAACAAGCTCAAGTCCATATCAGTCTTGCTGAAGGTGATTCAGCATCAGCTAGCTCTGTGGTCTTTTAAGAGCAATTGCAAACTATCCAGTGATATGATTTGACAATCCTGTAGTTGGGGATTTCTGCACACGTGGAAAGCACAGTCAAATGTCCAGTGCCAACGGTATATACATGATTTGTGTTCAATAGATGTACTTGTCAATATAACACTGGCAGCACTATACAGTAAATATAATCAGAGTTGTACCCTGAACATTTCTGACAGTCACCATATGGGGAATTTTTCCTCCTGGTTCTGTAAATGATGCAGCTGGGCATGGAGTTTCATGATGCACTTGATACAGATACAAGCACTTGTTACTGAAAATACCCTCAAGTTCTTAAAAGTGTAACATGACTGATGTAGAAAAAGGAAGGATAAGAATAAAATCTAACAAGATGCAAACAGGACAAAGCAGGAATTAATAAAAATTAATAAAAATGGGTAAAATAAATTAATAAAAATTACAGTGAAATGTAAAATACCTATATCCTAATTTTCTATAAAGGGGGCTGGGAAACCCCTTTTTATAAAGCTTAATCCAAAGATCCTTACAAGTGTAAAAAAAAACCAAACCAAAACCTGTCATGGGCCCAAAACCTGAAGTTCTTATATTTTACTCAGTTTGTACACAGTTGAAATGTGAGTTATCTTCACTGAGAGTTTTGCCTGAATAAGGACTTCAAGATTTGGTCCATAGTTTTTATTTGTATGGAAGAAACCTTGCAATGCAAACAGAATAAATCTCAGATGGAGTTGTTGGTGATAGCAGTAGTAGTAATGTTGAATATAGAGGGTGTAATGTTATAAGAAACATCAGATGCCTCATTTTTCTTAATAGCTGGATAGTTTTTATAATCCCCGGCTATAGGACAGTACGCACAGATTATGGGACCTACATTTATCCCAATTTTTTTTTGGTACTTTCAGTAAACAGTCATTTGCAATGTTTGGGCTACTGTTGTGACAGAGTCCTTGTTCTTGATAGTCAAGGATAGTTTAACAGACTGATTTGATAAATATACTCCAGTGGACTTTCCATTGGTACACTAGTTATTCTAATCCTGTAATTATCTTTCATGGGTCACACTGTGCTTAGTTTTCCTCAGAGCTCACAGAAAAGGAAAGCTAGATTATCTTAAACTGTGACTTTTATACCACTTCATTACTTATAAGGAAAACCTTTAATAGGGTATAAATAATCTTTGAATATGACTGGACAGCTGTTTCATTGTCTTCATACAAGCAGCTTATTTTGTATGAGTTACACAGTAAGGAAAAAGAAATAGCAGTACCCTCTATATTTGCAATAATCTGTACATTTACATAAAATAAAGTTATATATAGTTCTAAGCGAAGAGGTTCTAGGATGCTGTTTCACAGTCTCTTTTCCATTCTGCAGTAGGAAATTCTGTCACTATTGTTGTGACTATGCAAGTAAAAAGAACCAGCCAGCTTGATAGTGTGTGCAATTGGAAGAGTTCACATGTTTTGAACTTTGTTCTGAAGAGGATGTACCACCTCAGAATGGCTAATTAGGCATGATTAAACATCCTTTGGCTTTATTACGTTGCAGCATAATATACTGCAGAAGTGGCAGATGCTTGAGGTTTCTGATGATGACAGCAGTTCCATGTGTTTCTAAAGATTTACTGTGGTGGTAGTTGGAAAATATCATAAAATAAGTCATCTGTACTAGCAAGAGGTGGGAAAACAACCCTGTGTTTAGATTTTGGATGGTAATGTTATTGGGATCCCATGGACTTAATATGGAGTTGTGAGTGCTCAGCATTTCTGACAGTCAGGATCAAAGTATTTCGTGCAGGAAACAAATAGCCATTTTGATGATTATGGCCTGGATTGTTTGGGCTGGGTGTCAGGGTCTTCAGTACTGACCTTAGCTGCTGCTCCTGCTTCAGGGACTCAGCCATCATGGCCTGGATATTGCTGTTGCCTTTTACTGAGGATGTTAGGTGCCCTTTGGTTGCTGCCTGCATGCTGTCTGCTTCCTGACCTTGCCTCTGCATCTCCTCATCAGCTGAATAGGCCTGTAGGGGGCCCCAGATGTGATTGAACCAGCCCTCACTTCCACCAGTCAGTGAAAGTTTTGTGGAGGAGCTGCAAATTTGGGCCTAAACTTAGTATGTTGTGTTTCTTTTCTAATTAATTAACTCTTTTCCTTTTCTGTGCCTTCCATTTTTAGACAGATCCTTCTGTAACCATTTTCTTCACTGAAGAATTTTACTTGCACTCTATAAAGGAATCGAGACATGCTTTCTAGCTTTAGTAGGGGAAATCAGCTTGAGGTATTTCTTTTAAAAGCCCACATTGCTATAAAACACCTATTCATTTTTATTTTCTACAGCCTCCATTTTATGACGCAGTGGAGCCAGTGGATTTTGAAGGTTTCCTGATGACGCAGCTGAACAACTTAGACTCAGAAACTGTGCAAGAACTTGGTGACTTTCCTGAAGATGATTTGGACATTGTCTTTACTCCAAAAGAATGCAGGACTTTGCAGCCTTCCTTGCCCGAAGAAGGGTAAGGAGAGCTTATTTGGAATAGTGTGTGATTAAACAGGTATTGAAAAGGATGTGTGCATGTTCATGTTTCCAATTCAGCAAGGCACTTACTCACATTCCTAACTTTAAGCAAGGAACAGTCCCATTGATTTCAATAGTGCTGCTCACATATGGAAATTAAGTAAGTACCTTGCAGAATTGGGAGCTTATGAAAATGTTTATGCAAAAGCATGGATGACTATTGTGATCTAATTGGTGGAAGAGGGTTTTGTTTCTGAGACTGTCATTTTCTCCAATAAATGCATATAATGAGACTGCAAGGCCTCTTCACCATCCAGCTCATGAGCCGACTCCACAAATTATAGAGTTTTTAACCAAGGTATTTAATCAAACAGTACCCATTTAAAACTATGTTTTTAAAGCTTGGTTTATTTAAATAAACTCATAGTAGAAAATGCCTGATTCAGCTCCCCCACTCCCAATGCACACACACTTCTTGCATGATTGCCTGAGCAGATGCTGCTGCCACTGCATGAGGCTAGAGCTCTTTACGAGAGCCTAAATGTGAGAGCCACTTTCAGCCTAAACTTGTTCCCCTGCACTGTTCTCCTCTCCTTGTGCTCCTCCCTTGCCTGCCTGCTGCCCATCTCACCCCAATGCACAGAATTTTTTGGGCATCCACTCCAAGGGTCTGAACAATAGCCCACTGAAATCTGGGGGAATTTTCCAGTGCTTTCAATAGCCTTTGGACCAGGTAACAATTTGTCAAGCACTGCCACTGTGGCAGCAGAATTTCAGAAATATGTTTAAGCTATTCAGGGTACTCTGGTCTTAAAAAAAAAAAAAGCTAGAAGACTTAGGGCCCCCTTCTGGAGCCCTTATGTGTGTATTACTCCTGTTGAGACTAAGGCCCGGTCCACACTACGCCGTTAAATCGATTTTAACAGCGTTAAATAGATTTAATGCTGTACCCGTCCACACTACAGTGCTCTTTAAATCGATTTAAAGGGTTCTTTAAATCGATTTCTGTACTCCTACAAAACGAGAGGAGTAACGCTAAAATCGATAGTATTACTTCGGAATACTGTTAGTGTGGACAGAAATCGACATTATTGGCCTCCGGGAGGTATCCCACAGTGCACCACTGACCGCTCTGGACAGCAATCTGAACTC
>NC_133774.1:96851892-96995528 GCF_003597395.2 Chelonoidis abingdonii | reverse complement strand
GGAGACTGCGGGAACTATGGGATAGCTATGGAATAGCTACCCACAATGCAACGCTCCAGAAATCGACGCTAGCCTCGGACCATGGACGCACACCACCGAATTACTTAGCCTAGTGTGGCCGCGTGAAATCGAATTTATAATATCTGTTTTATAAAACCGGTTTAATGTAATTCGGAATTATCCTGTAGTGTAGACGTAGCCTAAGGGGGTATTTACATGCATATAAAGGCTGAAGAATCAAGCAGCTAGTGGCAAATTCTACACTCACCTACAGTCTATCTCATGCAAGTCCTACAGCTGTTGCAAAGCGGGTAGGTGTCAGGAAGCGGGGTGCGTGCAGTCAGGTCTAGAAGTCAGAGCAGAAGTCAGGAAACAAAACCAAGGGTCAGAAGCTGGATGCCTCAGCCATGGGTCCCAGAACCATGTATCTGAGTCAGGGAAGGCAGAAGCATATCTGTGTCCAAAGCTGGAACAAGGCAGGCTCTGTCTCAGTAGCAGGCCATTGTTGTACAGACAGCCCTCCATACTTCAATAGTGTATCTGAACCAATCAGCAGTAATGGAGGTGCTGCCAGTCAAATCTTCTGTGGGTGGCATTTCCTCTGGTGCCTAGTCTGCCTGGGTTTACAGAGCATTGGTCATGGCTTTGTCTTGGCTGCCAGTTGGCAAAGAGGAAATGGTGGTCATTCAGCACCCGGCAGACATAGGTTCTGATCTAGTAAGTCTGTGCAGAATTTGATCCTGAGTCATTAAAATAAATCATTTCATTTTGATGGCTGCCATTGGTGCAGCTCCGTTGGTAGCAAAGGCCCACTCCTGCTGCAGCAGCAGATATGCTGGAAGCTCAGGCCAGACTAAGTGTTTTTGGAGCCAGAGTGCTTGCCCAAAATGTGCAGGTGGGGGCAGGGGGGAAAGACAAAGACTTAGCAACTATGCAAGGATTCCAGGGAGATCTAATAATGCCACTTGCTGGAACTGTGAGGGAGCCGATTGTGTCCTTGCTGGCCCATCTGTGCTATAGGGCTTGGCTGTGTGGGGACAGTCATAATTGCTGATGTTTTAAAAAAATCCTAGAACAGGTCTAAGTAGGAGCTGAATCCGTCCTGGCTTGATAGGGATTGTTGGCAGCTACAGGAGAAGTAGTGGCAGGGGTTACCTGGCAGCGATCCCCTGCAAAAAGCAGTGTGGGAGAGTGTGCAGCTGGTAGTCCCCTATACAGCCTGTAAGGGTGTTGAGGTCTGTGGGTTCTCCTTCAAAAAGATGGCAACAATGAGAGTAGACTCTGGGAGAAGGAAAGGGCCAGAGATTAATTTCTCTTTCTTGTAGGTAAATTTGTCCCTTTTTGTGTTTTGAATCTGGATCAAAACCAGCCCCAAAGTTCAGGGCATGTTTGGATTCAGAGTTCTAATTGGGCCCATCTCTGCTCCTCTCCTTTATGATATTTCAGAGTTCAGAGAGAAACAGAAGAGATGCAGTTTTCTTCTAAAGGGCCGGTAATGACCACAGTTCAAAAAAAAAAAATGAAGCAGTATGCATTCTATTTCTTTTAAGCCTAATGTAGGGTGTATAGAAAAGGGCACACCGTTAATTCTTAATGTAGCTCACTTTTGTTGTTAAAGTGTATTAAGAAGCTAAATGTGAACTTTAGAAAAATTACAGTTTCTTTCTTGGTGTCTAAACAATTTGATCACAACCGAATTGATTAGAGAGACAAAAGAACAGGCCAAAAAGAACCTCTGCAGCTGATCATCTGAATGGCTTGGCACTCGTTAATTTGTCTGTGGCTCTGAACACCTTGTGGTCATATAGGGATGAACTTTCAGATGCTGCAATGGGTTACTGCATGTTCCATGCTCCAGATTAAATCCTGGAGCTGGGAGATGCAGACTAATCAGAATCCCTTTTGTCTCAACCAGCTAATGGGTGCCAGAGACTCCATGGGAGTGGGGAGGTACTTGGTGCCCTCAGTAACTATCTTCCTCCTTCGCTCCTGGGGCTGTCCCCCTTTGCTGCTGGCCCCATCAGGTTCCTCCACCTGTTGAGGGTGTGAGGCATTTGTGGTCACATACAGATAAAGCATAGTGGACTAAGCATGGAACTGGGTTCTGTTTCTTGCTCGGCCACTGACTTGCTGTGTGAACTTGGGCCAGTCACTAAGTCCCCCTCTCTCAATTTCACTGTCAGTAACATGGAGATAATAATACTTACGTAGCTATCTACCTCACAGGGGTTTTGTGAGGATAAATTTGGCAATCTCTGGAAATCACTTTAACCATGTAAAGCCCAGTGGACCTGAGCTGATACCCAATGAAACCATTAAGAGTCTTTCCATTGACTTTAATGGGATTTAAATCAGATTAAATCTTGAATAAGTATTAAATATTGTTAGCGGTGCTCTCATACAGGTGATGGGCATCCTGGAAATACCCGAGGCAGCTAGAGAGAGAGAGAGAGAGAGACTAAAATTATGAGCAGTAGAATGTTTTAAACTGGAAAAAATGATGCCTTGGAGAATTTTTTTAATGGGTTTTAGCAGAGTCAAAAGCAAAATGTGTCATGGGTCAACTCGGGTGGAATAGGTGTGAAAAACTGTTCTGCAAATTGGTATCATGTTGGGTTGTTTCACTATACATACAAGTGTGTAACATACAGATGGAACCACACCAGTTGAATTTTGGTGTGCAAGCAGTCACATCTAGATAAATTTGAAGTCAGCAACATTTCACTACAGATCTCCCATGTTTCACAGAAAACTAACAATGCAAAACCTGTTCACTGGTTTTGTGCCTGAGTAAAAAGCATAAAAATTTAATTGCGGAAGAAATTCTATATTTAGTTCATTCCAGAAATTCTACATCTGGGGAGATCTAGTTGCTTTCTAGCCTTTTGCACCAGTCAGGAAGTTCAAAGGGGACAGAACAAAACTGAGAATCTGACCCCAGGGGTCAAATTCTGGCCTCATTTAAACTCCAGTCAGAAAATGGAAAAAATCTGGAGTTGCATAGGTATCCCTAAAATCAGAATTGTTTTGGTATGTGTAAGTGCCCACAAATCATGAGAGAACTCCAAATGTGCTGCAGCAGTACCTTCAATAATACTCAGACCTGGGCAAGCTAAGGATAGATTTTTAGCCTCATCTGCTTTTGTTGAGTTAAGTCATATCCACACTACTTATTTAATATAGATTTTTCACGATCTCCTAGTATTATACATTGAGATGGCAATTAAATCCAAGCATAAAGGGCCATATGCTGCTTTTGATCCAAGCGCACAACTGCCATTTTTGTCAGTGGAGGTTCTATGGATATGGCTCAAGAGTAGTATTTGGCCTTGTTTGTTACATCCTTAGAAATCACTCAACCAAGCATCTTTTAAAATGTAGACCTTGTGCTCAAAATCACGTATGATTGATCCAAGTTAAACATTTTCTTATGCAATTGCTCTACTTTTATTAATCGTGAACTAAAATATAAGTATTTTCTTCCTATTTTTCCCCTCATTGTGGATAATATATTTTTTCCCTTTTGGTTTTCACATGGAGAAAGAAATATCTAGTTTTGCAGCACATAATGAATTACATGAAAAAGAGTGTTTAAAAATGTGTCAGAGAATAATTCCAGTGCTTCTTCCAGCATATAAATCCCGGAATAGTCTGTAAAATTTTGCACAGAGGGTGCTTTTTGTTTAAAAATCATTTTATATAAAATAATCCATATAATAAGATAAAGATTGTTGTGACTTATAATAATAAACTCTTTTTTTCTGGGACAGATTAGAAGCCATTAATATACTCTGATGTTTGGAGTTCCTGCTGAGATAGATGATTAAAAATATTACTCTCTGTTTCATTCTGTAGCAAAATAATTTTTTTAAAAAATCTGTTGGTTTTAGATAGTAGGCCCCAGTGTTAGTGAAGAATATCAGTGTTCTCTTTGCACTGGAAGAATGTATAGATTCATGCTGGGTAAAGTCTTTATAGACCCTGTCTCTGGTACAGAGACAATCGTGTTTTTTGTAACTAGCTTGAGACAAGTTCAGCTAACCAGCTTCAACAAACGTTGATTTATGAGCACACAGCAGCTTTTAACGTAACCACATCTACCATGGTAGTATCTGTACCTAAGAAAATCTTCACAGCTATCCCCCAGTGCCTGAGCAAGAGGTAGAGGGCCTGGAGGACATGCACACACAGGAGCACGTAAGGCAGTACACTCTGAGATGTCCTGCACAGAGAGCAGAGATGACAGACCACCAGCCAAACCAATTGAAATCAAAACCAAACAACAAAAAAATGCTGTACCAGTTACAGGAAATTTACTGTTTGCTAATTTAGAGTATGTTTGCACAGGAGCTGTAACATGTAATTTTCAGCATAAGGAGACATACCTGCATTAGTGCTGATGGAGTTAACCAGCTAAAAATAGCCATGTAGCTGTAGTAGCATGAGTGACAGGAGGGGCTTGCTGCCCTGACTGTGATCCTGTCTGAGACCCTCCCTTCATGCCTGGACACTTTCTTTTGTTTTGCAGTATTTTATGGTTGCCATAAAACGTTGCGTTAGTCTTGTAGTCATGAGGTGCCTACAGTGGTAAATAGTTAATTCTGTTAAAACTAGAACAGCAGCAAAAATTCCAGCAAGATAACACATGCAGTACAGATTAATCGTCCCCTTCTCAGACATGACAATGTTTTTAAAGTATTAACATGTATTTTTTATTATCTTTCCAGTGTTGAATTGGATCCACATGTCAAGGATTGTGTTCAGACATATATTCGGGAGTGGCTGATTGTGAATCGAAAGTAAGTTACATATTTGCAAATTAAACAGCAAATACCTTGCTGTATTTTAACATAATACTTGTTGTTATAACTAATCCCGCAGAAGAGGATTTTGAATTGCTGAAGGTAAGAGTGCATTTTCAGTGTGATTTTTAAATCTTTTTGTTTTGTTTGGGCAGATGCACTATAGTTAAAAATTCTTGCTGCTGCTTAGTTTTTTGATAGAATAACAATAAATCCAGAGGGAAGCATTTAATATTAAGTGATGAATGATTTCTGTGCAATGTGAATAGCGTATTTATTATACTACTCATTTTTAATTTGCACACAATGAGCCAAGTGACTATTTAAATAGAGTCACATATTCCACTTCTGGGAGGAGATGTGAAACGGAGGTCCTGATCACTAGTGGTCATTAAAATTCCCATGACATCGTTCACAAAATCCTGACCAAATCCCAAACTGACTAATAACATTCTCTCTATTTAAATTCTGTCTTCCTTCTAAATATGATAAGGTACTCTTCATTTCCTGTCCTAAACTATATGTGGTGTTGCTGTCTGCTGTTAGACCATTTTTCTGTTTCACCCCAGGGATGTTTGTAATTCACTGGTGGATGAAGAGAATCCCTGTTAGTAGTTTAGATGTTATTTATGTTTGTGAATTGCTTTGGGATCTGTCAGGGTAAAGATCTCTAGATAAATGTCATTTATATCATTATAAGTAAGATGGGATAAGGAAGTAAAAATGTGTATTTCCATTGAGTTCAAAGGTATATACACAAACTTAAATGTTTATATAGACAACTAGTCACGGGATCTGATAGCAACTCATGTGGAGATATCTAAACTAGTTTTAATCTAGTTGGTTGGATACTGGACTGGAGCAGTCAAGCCTGAAAGGGCGTGGCTTTAATGTTTACGAGCTGCTCAAGTAATCACCAGGGTTCCAGCCAGGCTTGTACAGCCTGTGCTGATGCTGGTGCTGTCACAACTTCACTGCTCTGGCACGTGAGCTAGCTGGACTAAAGCTAGTTCAGGTACGTCTATATGAGCAGCAGTCAAACTCTGGGAGTGCAATGTGGACATACCCTTAGATTAAAGACCTTTGTAGGCAATAGAGCTTTTTAGAGTCTCTATTTTTAAAACATTTTGTTTTTCAAAATGCTATTGAACCAGTATCTCTAAAGATTTGGGGAGAAGTGGAGAAAGAATTACATCTGTCCTGCTGGTTTAATTTCTAAAGCTCGGTCACCTTTGTAGGTTTCGCCAAAGAACCAGGTTTAAAAGATTATTTCAGGATCTCTTATCACATAACAGATTGAAATGTTTTTCTGGACCGAAGCCAGAAATATCATTTATGGGTGGACTTCCACTGCTGCCAGACCATGCCTGTGCACTGGAAACAGTTTCTTGTGGAGTGTGTCAAATAATCATCAGATTATACCAAGTGCAGTTTGTTCAAGAGCAGTATTAGTCAAGTAGGATTTCTGGATTTACCTCCTTCAGCAATAAAGCAGTTAGCGATCTGTTTTGTACTTAAACTAACTTATTTGATATTATCAAAATAACTGGAAGCAAAATGTGGATTGAAATTGTGCTGTGTGTGTCATTTCTTTAACCTCAACTTAGAATTTTCACATGAACTGACTTCCACTCTAGACTTGAAAGAGAAACACGTCAGTAGCCTAAGCATGAGTTCTGTGTCTCTCTCTCTCCCATGAGAATTGACTGCAGTCATATCATTGTTAGCATACTGTCAGAGTCAGCTGCTTGTTTCAGATAATACTTTGAGCAGTGGCAAAGCTATTTCCTCAGTTTATATTGGTCAGTGCAATTCAAGGTGCAAAGTCAGTGACGTACCTCTTAAGAGCCCCATTAGCAATGGCCTGAGAGTTGCTAAATGCCTCAACTCCCCTTAGCTATTTTGAGGAGTATTTTAAAAAACATTAAAGGGAGTCACCTTTAGGACCTGTGCTCTGTCTACTGTGGGTATCCAGGCTGAAGTGCATTGTTTGTTAGCAACTCCTTTTTTGGCAATTGGTAAATTAATCCTATCATATAGATAGGCTTGGCTGAATTCCATTTTTATTTTTTTTTTGTCATTTCAAATTTTTTATTTTCAATCATTTTAAAATTATTTTTATGGGGTTGAATTTTCTCAGTTGCACAAAACTATGGGTTTTAAGCATTTCCCTCCCAATTTTTATTGATCTGAATTTTCACAGTTGCAGGAAATTAAGGGCAGGATTAGGGGTAGGGCTGCACTGACAGTGTGCCTGAAGGGGACTCCCCACGCTGACAGCAAGCCCGCAGGGGCTCCCAGCACAGTTGAGAGTAGGGTAACCACTTTTTCAAAATTCTAAACAGGACACATGCAGAAGCCCTGCCCCCTCCATGGCCCCACCCTCTGTTTCTCCTCTTCCCTTTAGGCTTCCAGTGTGGCCATGAGGCGGGGCTCTAAAGTCTCTGCATGTGCCCCACCCCCTGGCCATGCCAGGAGCTGAGCCGGGCAGTAGTAAGAGTGGTAAGAGCTGCCCAGGGAGCCTGGGATGCTGAGGGGAGCCACAAACTCTCTACTTGCCAGTGGCAAGGGGTCGGGGGGCCTAAATCCTGCCAAGCCTAAATATAATTTTTAAAAAAGGGGACAATGGGATATTGAAACTGGTTTGCTTGGGTGAGGAGCAGTAAATATTTGACATCTGTTTAGAACTTGTCAACTCCCAAATGCCTCGGATTACACCCAAATAAAATAAAATAAAAAATAAAAATAACCCAGCCAAACCAACAAAAGAAAACATTAACAATGTTCAGGTTGCAGAGTGAAACATTCAAGAGTGTGGAATGCCAGCTGAAGTTCTGCAGACAGCCTTAATTCTGGCCTCTATGGCCCATCCCTCACTACAGTACAGGCCTCCATCTCTGGGTCCAGCCAGATCCTGTGCATCCCTGATCCTGGGAGCAGCTGAAGACCAGTTTTGTTCTATATGGATCTGCAGTTCATACATAGACTATTCACTAAGGTTAATAGGAGTTTTAGGTACATAGGTGCTGGAGAAATGGGCTCTAAACTTTTATGAGCATTGGCGGATTCATTTACACATTATCAGACGAGTCACAGGTTGACAGCTTCCTGTTTACAAAAAACTAAACACCCTTGCCCCGCCCCCTGCTCCTCCTTCTCCGAGGCACATCCCCGTTCACTCCATCCTCTCCTCCCCCTGTTGCACGGTCTCCCCCACCCTCGCTCACTTGCTCATTTTCACTGAGCTGGGGCAGGGGGTTGGGATGCGAGAAGGCTCCAACTGCAGGCTCTAGGATGGGACCAGAGATGAGGAGTTTGGGGTGCAGGAGAGGGCTCCAGGCTGGGGCAGGGGGTTGAGGTGTTCCTGGTCAATGGGAGCTACTGAGCTGGCGCTGGAGGTGGGAGCAGCGTGCAGAACCACAATGGCCGTCCCTCCACCTAGGACCCAGAGGGACATGCTGACAGCTTTCTGGGAGTTGTGCAGAGCTGACTAGGGAGCCTGTCTGCGCTGCCAACTGGACTTTTAACGACCCGGTCAGTGGTGCTGATTGGAGCCTCCAGGGTCCCTTTTTGACCGGGTGTTGCATTCAAAAACTGGACACCTGGCAACCCTAGAGTTACTAATGACAAGCTAGCAGTGCATTTCACTCTGAATATCTACACTACACAGAGCCTGGATGCTAGCTAACTGTGACTCCCTTTACAAATTCTTTTTGGTAAATGCCCTGCACGTTTATGCCTCATTTAATTTATAAAGGAACTACCTTGTAAAATTTGTCTGTGTGCACAAATGGACAAAGCTGTAAAGTAATGGAGATAGACAGTAGCATGTGTAGAATATTACAAAATGCTCTAATTAATTATGTACATGTAGATGTAAATGAAGTCATACAAATACTGTTTCCTATACACATGCATGCTCAGGCTTATGGTATGTTTTACTATCTTGGTCATC
The DNA here is from genome assembly GCF_003597395.2 of Chelonoidis abingdonii. NCBI lineage: Eukaryota > Metazoa > Chordata > Testudines > Testudinidae > Chelonoidis > Chelonoidis abingdonii. The sequence continues at coordinate 96,986,771 of NC_133774.1, read as the reverse complement.
CAGGTAAAGGGAATAATACATATGTGTTTTTAGTGAACAGTTGTATCAAAATATTTGAGGAATCAAAGTAAGTAAGAATTGGGAGCCAGAAAATATAGGTTCTGTTCTGTTCCTGATTTTGCTACTATCTTGCAGTGACCTTGAATAGGTTATTTAACTATGCATTGGTAAATCTGTAAAAAGATAATAATAATACCCAATTTGGAAAGGAATTGTAATATATAATATGGAGATATACCTATCTCATAGAACTGGGAGGAACCTTGAAAGGGCATCGAGCCCAGTCCCTTGCCTTCACTAGCAGGACCAAGTACCGTCCCTGACAGATTTTTGCCCCAGATCCCTAAATGGCCCCCTCAGGGATTGAACTCACAACCCTGGGTTTAGCAAGCCAATGCTCAATCCAGGCTTATTTAATATTTATTAAGTTCTTTGAAATCCTCAGATGTACAAAAGTATTTTGCATGTGTATATGTTTCTGCTACATATATATAATATGTATATGTGCATGGATACATGGTTGGCTCAACGTTGAGCTGAGAACGAGTGGAGATGTATGCCACTCAAAGGCTTCTCTAATTTATGCCTGGCCAACCACAGTTCCTTGGGCCCAATAAATAGAGCAGTGGTTGTCAAACTTCATTGCACTGTGACCCCCTTCTGACAACAAAAATTACTACATGACCCCAGAAGGAAGGACCAAAGCCTGAGCCCATCCAAGCCCTGCTGCCCCAGGCAGGGGGGACCAAAGCCAAAGCCCATGGGCTTCAGACCCAGGTGGGAAGGCCTGTAACTTGAGCTCCACAGCCCAGCGCTGAAGCTGAAGCCTGAGCTCCGCTGCCCAGAACTGAAGCCCTTGGGCTTTGGCTGCAGGCTGTGGGGCTCGGACTTTGGCTTTTGCCCCAGGTAGTGGGGCTTGGGCTAGGACTCCAGCCCCAGTAAGTCTATTGCCAGCCATGGCAACCCCATTAAAACAGGGTTGTGACCCACTTTGGGGTCCCAACCCACAGTTTGAGACCTCTGACATAGAGGACTGAGGAGCTCTCTTCACACCCACTTTTCCTCTAAACTGGAAGCTGCAGGGAGTGGTGATGTACAACTGAAAGGAACGGAAGAGGGTCAGAAGATCTAGGAAGCAGATAAAGGGGTGGTAGAAAAACACCCTTCAGGGATGTGGATTAATGAGGCAGCTAATGTCATTTGTCAACTTTCTCCTAAAAGAAATTGGAATGTTCCTGCGAAGAGAGACAAGAGGGTGGAGTGAGGGATGGGGTTGAAGAAGAGAAAGAGATGTAGACGAGGCAGCAGAAATTGTCAGATCAGGATTCAATCAGGGAGGAAAAATGGAGTTGCTTGGGTCTGGTGTACACTACAGACCTATGAATATAACTGCATCACTCAGTGGTGTGAAAAATCCACACCCCATAGCAACATAGTTATACTGACTACTTATTTCTGATGCTCCCCACTGCAAGATTTTCCATAATTGTCCACTGGAGGTTTCTTGCATGTTATTGAATATTGACCACCATCCACAACTGGATAGCTGGTAGATCCATAACTGCTGTCATTCCCCACCATTAACTGGGAGTGTGGTGATCGCTGTGGGGGCTGTTCAGCCCAGAGGCTGCTATAGCAGTTGGGAAGGCTCTGCTTTTACTCCTTAGAGGGGGAATGTCTTCTTCTGGGGCAGCAGTCTGGGCTGTTCACTGAAAATAGGGCTTGTCACTTTGTCAGTGTTAAGTGCCATCATGTGGTGATATTAGAAAAACTTTTCAAAATGAGTATTTTCCATGAAAATTTTGGAGAAGCAGGAGGAAAAAAAAAGTAATTTCTGGTATGTTCAGTAGTTGACAAGAAAGTTAAGCACTTGAATAATTAAAACTGTTTGCTGAGTTTTTGATGGTTTCTTGCTTTACCTCCAGGAACAATAAAACCTCTTTTTGAATGTTAGGGGCTTTAAAATAAAACAGCTTAGAGTTCCTGTCTATCATCCTGGGTGATTAAGGCACTTCCAGAACAAGGTCACACTCAAGGAGAGCAGGGATGTCAAGGAATGGTGCCTTCTCTTTTATGACTTCATTTTACATTCTCAGTGAACTGGTAAACAATTAAAATTAAAACACATTGGTGCATATAATTCAGTTACTCCCCAAATGTAATGACAAAAAAAGTGTCTTCCTGATCCATAATTACTTATTATGACTTATGCAAGGCATTAGGGTGCTTAGTTGTTGCTTTGGAAAGGTTATGGAAAGGAAGCTGAGCAAATCAGAATATTGTAACTGAGAGAAGGAGAATGGCTATTAAAAGTTAGTATAGAACATATCAAAATGTATGCATTCCTGAGATGGCACTAAAAATGTCACTCGGATACTTCATAAATATCATGCTGAATGTAGAAGACTTTACTGTTAAAATTATTCAACAGAGCTCTGAACTCGTTAAATTTCTGTTTAAATGACTAATCCTGTTTCATGATATCTACTTCTTTATTCCTAATTTCTCTCTTGAACAATGTTATAAATGAAACCATGACATTGCTACAGTATTTGGCACAATTGCCAACAGCAGCAGGGAATAATTAGCACCACAGCAACCTTCCCCAAATATTGTTGAATTGTGCTAAGGAATTTGTTGCCTGCTGAATCAGAGTTCAAACTTGCTGTTGTTTCACCCTTCTGATCTGCAGCACTTCATCATTTTATGCTCCCTTTTGCCTTCCATCCTACCTCTTTATATGCACTTCACCCAGAGATCCTGTTGCTTGTCAAAATTGTGATACTTAAGCTGGGAAGTGAACCTGGGAGAGCAGTAGTCTGTACTGTTCTTTTCTGACAATTAGTTTGCAGTTATTCCAGCAATGCCATTGTTAGACATTTCTGTTTGTTTTCCACAGCAAAAGGCCACTGAGTGAGCAAGTTGAGGGTAGATGAGACTGTGCCTGCCTTTTAACATATCAAATACAGAATGTATTAGGTGTGCTACGTTAAATAAAATACAAGGGAGTGCCATTTGAAACAAACAAAAAAAGCAGCATGTGTCTTAGGATCAACACATTTATCTATGCATAGTATTGGGAGATCATCTTTGTAGTATAATGGGTGGCCCTGGAGAAAGAGGGTCAGGACTCATGAGGTAGCCAGTTTGATGTGCATGCGGGCCAGGCTGTTCCTGAGCACATATCTTTCAGCAAGTAATATTGGCCTCTCAGTATCCTCAATAAAGATCTCATTCTTACAGCTCTTAAGTTTACTAAATATCCCTTCAGAATTAAGAGGGAATTGTAATGTATAATAAGTATTTGAATAAATTGTACTTAAATCAACCAGACCAACCAAACAATATAGTAGAGTTGTGCTATGAAACTTGTGAACTGAAGAGGTCTCTTGGATTTTGGTCAGACTGCTTTATGAGGGTGCGGTCATTTTCAGTCCCTGATTAAACTAAGCACAGTTCCAGCTTCCGTATTATTTACTGCAAGACAACACGTTGTCCTAGATCTGGGATGCGTACTGATTCTGACACCTGTGAGATGGCCTTTAAAAATAAAATAACAAGAGATACTATCATCTCAACAATGTCATTATAAGTCCTGAATTCATTTCTATGGCATATCTTAACCTTGTTGAGGCAGTTAGGATAATATTTTCGTTGAGATGCATGGGAATGTAACTCATAATTCCTATAAATTTTAACATGGGCTATGCAGATGAAACCAAGACAAAAATACTAGGTTAGATCAGACCTAGATTAGACCTAATGGTCTGATTTAAACCCAAAAACAGTACTAAATGTGACTTGTAAAGGTCAGTACATAAGACCATTCCCCTAACTGCATTTGACACACCAGTTTGCAACATACAGGGTTCCAGTAAGGAGAGAGCTTGGAGACAGACGGCTATCTGAGCTTTGACTCGGGGTGGGGCAGGCTTGAACTGGTGCCACAGTGTCCACACAGCTATTTTTAGCATGCTAGCGCAAGCCCCACTAGCACAAGTCTGTCTGCCCAGGCTGGGAGGCTCACTCCTAGCTGTACCCTTATGGTATTACAGTGATGATCATGGCAGAAGAACCTAGATAAAATTGAATGAATTCCAACAGTATACCTTACAAGTGGCATGTCACACACCTCAGCTGCTTATAGAGTACCTAACTTAAACTATTGTAACCATCTACGCCAGTGGTTCTCAACTTCAGTTACCATCATGAGCCACATATGTGACCCATGATGTGTTACGTGGGCTGCATCCAATACTACCTGCATGGCCCTGAAAGTGTCACATGGGCTGCAGCTGTGTGTCGATTGGGCTGCAAGCTAAGAACCACTGACCTACGCTATCATTGAATGTGGCCCAGTCATTAAACCTTAGATTTTAATGCTGTAATTTAAGTGTCAGTTCACTGAATGAGTCCACTTGCAATCCATAGTAGGTGAGTGCTTCCTTCTACAAAGTATACTGCAGTCTTCTATAATAATGTGCTGAATACTGCCGTGTCACTATTGTGAGATGTAGTGTTTGGAATCCTTACTGTAGAACACTCTTGTCATCAGGGTTGCTGGATTTATAAATTATTGCACTTTAATATACTGTAGTATGGATTATGTCAGCACATGCTGTATCATAGGATCTGCTTGACACCTAGCAGTGGTTCTTATTTAAAGTGCACATTCCAACACATCCACTAATACGTTTTTTTGTTTGACCTCTTCTGCACTTGACCATTGTGGTCATTAAAGTCATATTTTGTTGATAACATTTACAGATAGGATTTCTTATACAGACTTTTCTTCCATACCACGTTTTGATGGTTTTGATACTAAATAATCACAATTTATTAAATTATGTTTTGGTTATTGGAGGTGCTACCACATGCTAGTTATTTTTCCTCTCTGCTTTTATCTGGCTTTTCAAAAATCAGAGTTAACGATACATTTCCTACTCTGTATAACTGTACAAGTGCACAGTTTGAAGAGGCCAAATAGTGCTGGCTACTTGTGCTGGGTTGCCTTAGTTGTGTCTTCTGATGCAACAAATTGAAGCTGAAGTACCATAACAGCAGTTCAGAAGAGACCAGTTTCTAGTGTGTTCCCTATAATGTAACTGCACCAGCAGGGAACCAGCCAGAATGCAAATATTCTTAATCGGGGTTCTGAACCTTCAAATGAAACCATGTAGGAGCTGGAGCCTTTGAGGAGCCAGTTGTAGGAATTGTGCCCACATCAGGCTCTTCTGTTAACTACACTGGGTAAGAGTTGAGTTGCAGTGCTCCTTTCTCTGCAAATAGTGATATAAACGTAGGATTCTTTTAAAAAACATTATTATGAAAAGAGCCTGCAAACGGAGTGGTACCCCAAATAAACATAGCATTCTTTAACCCATTACAGCAGTGCCGCACTGCCCTCATGCAAAAATACTTCAAATGGAACCTTTTTTATTTACTTACTTTGTTTTTTATTTTATTTTCATTAACTCTCCCAATATCCTCACTGGCCGGCTTGTGTTGTTTAAAGAAACCAAGGAAATTCAGAAACTTGCACCTTTAAAAAAAAGGGATCCCGAAGGGATTTTCATAAGACCCTTCCAAAACAAACTTTCGAATCGGAAACATTGGATTGCAGTGATGCCAGCTATCAGGTATTGTTCTTCGTCTATTTAAATTAGATTCTCAGATATCCTACCTTCCTTTAAAGAAGGCTCTCTAAGCAATATAGTTGTTTGTATGTTATGCTTTGTTTATGTTTTGCAGTATAACTCTAATGTGCACATTGTTTATGCATATGTGCCTTTAAGGCGAAGTTCTGTAACCACTGCTAGAGTGCAAGTATGTTGAGGCAAGCTCATGGCATTGATGAGTAAAAACCCCTCCTAGCACCAGCCAGGCCCACTGCACCTCAAGGGGTGTTGACCTCAATAGAGGGCAGGCAGTGTTGCATCTGTGACTGTCCCCCTGAGTTTTCAGCCCCAGTGTATGCATACACATGCAGCTTTGGAGCTGATCTTGCACCATTGAAAACAGTAGAAGTTTTGCCACTGTCTTCAATAAACTCAAGCCCCGCTGGTGGTGGAGGAGGACATGTACTGCTTCACTGTTTCCCTGGACTGCACTGACTGTGCTGGCATCCAGCTGGGGTAATGTAGAAGGGAAGGTTTTAGTTCTTTTTGTTTGCCCCCCTCCTTCGAGAAATTATGTTGCAGAGGTGGCTTCTGCCAAGGTCAGGAGCAGCAAGTGATACTGACCTGAGATAAATCTGGCCCAGTGTAGTTGAAGTTATGAAGTACAAATCATATTACTGTTGTTGTTCTAACCTATGCAATTACCTGATTCCTTTCAGTTTTCAAAAGTGAGCACAGATAACTCTCTTCCACCATATTTTACCATCCTGTCATCCTTCTTGAGCACAGAGCCACGTTAAAGAAGGAACTGCCTAGATCACTAGGCTTTTGGGTCCCATATAGTCTCAGCAACTCATGACCTGACTTCCCTCACACCTGCAAAGTTTTGAGTGAGACTGGAGGGGGAGAGAAACTGCAGCTGGATCTTCCCCTCCACTCCTAGCAGTGGGACTGAGGAGTGAGGCAGCTCCTATCCCATTACCCCCTCTCTTGAACTTTGGGACCAATGAGGAAGGTAACTCATGGCCCAATCCTCCCAACTCCCCTCCAGAAGCAGGACTGGAGAAGAAGAGGCACACAGCCTAGCTTCTTCATCACTGCCCCAACTCTAGCAGCAAACCCTAATACACAACCAGAGTTTTTACTTGGGGTCCTTTTAAACAGTAGTACCAGCTCATGAGTACTAGAGTCACCATACCCAGTACAGCTCCAATCTCACAATGTAACTCCCAGCCACAGTGCAAAGAAATCTAAATGATACAAAGTGGTCTAAAAGTCTTCAGTAATGCATAATAGATCAATTTTACAAAGTAACTGTAATATATTATCTATTATTTGTGGTAGGACCTAAAGGTCCCAGTCAAGAATTGAGGACCTGTTGTGTTTGGCACTGTACAAACACATTACAGAATCACTGCCCTTTCCCCAAAGAGTTTATAATCTAAACCTATTATGAGAAGCAGCAAGTGCAGAGTACTAGGAAACAGAAAGGACCGAGTCGTGTAATCAGCCATGGTCATAGCACGCTGTCTGCCTACTTGTCGCCAAATGTTATACAGGCCTAGCAGCATGGGTGAGTTTGAGGAAGTATTTGAAAGAGGATAACCCCAATGAAAACAAGCTCTGAGTAGCTCCAGTGTCCAAGTTATCCTTTTTTGGTAGAGATTTCAGTCTTGTGTCTCTCTTCAACAGGAAGCTCCCAGGCCTTTAAATGTACTTTGTGATGAGACCGGACGAACCACCCTCACATCGTGTGACTTTAATCTACGCAGCCTTCAGCCTGACCCACGGCTGGAGAATCTGCTGCAGCATGTTAGTGTGGAGGACTTTGAAAGGCAGAACGAAGAAGCACGGCGAGCCAATAGGCATGCAGAGCTCTTTGCCCTCTACCCAGCTATGGACGAGGTGGGCGCTGAGACTTTCAACATGTGCCTTTGAGTGTCACATTTTTAGATAGAAAATCTTAAAAAGTATCTTAGTTTCTTCTGACGCTAATAAATATGGGAATTAGAGCTCCCTGCAGAAGGTAATGGCCTCTGAGTCTGCTGATCCAAGGAAGCGCCACAAGCCTCTCTGGCGACACAGCTGCTCCTTATTCAGAGGGGACATTTTCCCTAGGGATGAGCTATGGACTGATATTCAGATGACATTTTGTATATGGCTGTTGTGGTCTGACTGTAAGTAAATATTTGGCTGCGTTTAGCATATTAATTAAGTCAAAATTTGATTCACCTGTCCCTTAACTTCCACATGGGATAGGGTATGGTATGTGTGATACCAGCTGAAGCATTAAGGCTCAGTGAAATTCACCCCAGTGTAGAAGGCTACAAACATTCTTTACTCTAGGGGAACAAATGGGTGGGAAGTGTCCACTCTAGCCCTTTACAGAGGTGTTGGGTACCGCCCATTAATAGGCAAACAGTTAACAGGAGGTAAAAAAAAAAGAAAAAAGTCCACTGAAGATTAGGTTGTGTCTTCAGAGCAAAAAGGTGTCAGTCTTGATTAGCTTGATCTAGGTAAAAAGTACCTGTGCTGTGTCTCCATTAGGATTTTGCATCGAGATAGCTCTCTTCATTTGAAAATCACATCCTTTTTTGCAGTGACAATAAAGTCTGCAACTCTCTTACACCCATGGAAGGGGAATGTTTGGATGTGTATTATGCTAGGATCAGAGTGGGAGTGCTAACATGTGGCCCCCTTTATTTTAAATGGTTTTTGTGGAAAATACAGGCATTGTGGTCAAAGGTCCAAATCTGTTTAAATTTATTATTTTTGACCCCATTTTACTAGACACTGTACAAACACAGAATAGTAGTGGGTTCCAGCCCCAAATTAAATGTCAGTTTTTACTTTCCTCTGTGTGAGGGAGAACACTCTTCAATGAAGGCAATACATTGCAATCAGTTTGTTTATAGTAATTATCTGGTTACACTAAGTGTGAGGGTTCCATACGTAATTAGTAAGTGTCTAATAATGTGGTTAATAATAGGAGGATGCAGTGGAGATACGACCCATTCCAGACTGCCCGAAGGAACATCTGGGCAACAGGATTTTGGTGAAGCTGCAGACACTGAAGTAAGTGTTCTTCTGTCTCTTTCAGGATTCATGTGACCATCACATGCTTATTCTTTTGTGGTGTAGAAAACTTGTATATCAGCTGGCATATATTTCACTAGCACCCATTATAAGACATCTTTAATGTCAAAGGTCCGTTTGGATTTCTTGTTCTATCTTAGGCTGATACTTGTAAAGAAATTGTCCATCTGCAGTTAAAGAACTGTTCAGACTGTCAAGGGGACAATGGGGTAAAAAAAAAACCCCAAACCATGTAATAAGAGCAAACTCATTTGGTCTTTGTGTGTGTGTGTTATCGGATTTTTTTAAATCGGGAAGCAATCTGTGCCAGGAATCTGCTTATTTTTGTTATTCATGTCTATGATTGTTTTTCTGAAAACATGAGAAAGTACAGGCAGATAGCCAATTTCTCTCCTGCTCCTCTTGGAGTCATCTGTGTGTGCGCTTACATTTTATTAGAGGACATTACTTCAGAAATGATTGTGAATTTCAAGAAATAGTGAATGTGAAAGTCCTGCCAAATGCCATTTGAGCATGACAAGAGTAATGACTGCATCATCATAGACCCTCTTATTTGAAGATGAACTAGATTTTCAGAGATGTGACTAATATCCATAGGGATTAACACTGACTTAAATTAATGACACTAGCCTAGGTGAAAATGCAACTTAGCCACAGCTTCTCACAACATCAGACCAACAAGAATCAGTCCTCCATACTTAACTGACAGTAACCTCAAAGCCGTTCTAAACTGTGCCAGCTGCTAACACCCCCCAAAGCTATTATGGCAATCAGGGATCATTAGGGTGTAGGAATGCTCTGCCCATGCCCCCTTTCTTCCAGGCACATCTCTTACACCAGAGGCTGGGAGTTGGGGTGGCATAGGAATCAATGTGCCACTGGAAGAGGAGTCTCCCACAGTGGAGAAATCCTTTACCAGGCAGAAAATGCCATCTGAGTGCAAAGCAGATTTAACAGACAAGAGAACCAGGCACCTGGTCTCTCTAAAGGCTAAAACAAAAATCCCAGACTGTGGTAAAGCCTCTGTCCCAAATCTGGACCTTAGCATCCAAAATTTGGGGGCTTAACATGAACTCCCCCAAGCTTATACCCAGCTTGGCTCTGATCTCGCTGCCACCAACCAAGATTTTAGGGCTCCTGGTCACCCCAAGTCACCCCAACCTTTCCCTGGGGGACCCCCAAGACCCAGAACCCCTGGGTCTCCCTATCTCAAATGGGAAAACAAGCTCCTCCCCCTTGTCTCCTCGTTATCTGCTCCCCAGCTTCCCTCCCTGGGTGAGCCTGGGCGATGCAGTACTTAACTCCTTGAAGGCAAAACAAAGAGGGAAATCACCCTCCCCCTGAGGCGATGCATTCAAACCTAGTAAAGCTAACATAAAGAGATTTTCCACCCCCCTTTTCTGTAGCCTCACCAGAGAAAAAACCAAAAACCTCAACCAGGTTTTAAAAAGAAACTTTATATAAAAAGAAAGAAAATACAGAAAAATATAACCCACTGCATTAAGATGTCAATTACAGGCTCTTGCTTATAAGAATTAGGAATACACAGTCTGATTCAAAAAATAGCCAATTTAAACCAGTCCAGCAATTACACCCATGTAAATACAAACCAAAGCACATAACAGCCTATTGCTTGGTTTCCTTTGTACTCACACTTGATAGTAGAATATTAGAAAGAAGATTGGAGTTAGCAGAAAAGCTGTTTCAATCCATAGCCAGGAGAAACAAAAGACCCCGAGTTCCTTTCCCTCCCAGACTTTAAAAAAAAATCCAGTTCTCTGATTGGTCCTCTGGTCAGGTGCTTGATTCCCCCCTGTCCACCCCTTACAGGTAAAAGAAAATTAACCCTTACCTATCTACTTATGACACAGACCCATAAATCTCCCAAAGTTTGGAAGAATTGGGATCTGGATCTAAACTTTGTGTCTCATGCCCATCTCTCCTTTCCTCATAAAGGAAACAGCAGGTAAAATAGAGCCTTTACTTTTGAATATGCACGGACACAAGGGTGAAGTATTAATGCTGTGTGTCTCTTTCCTCAACAGATTTGATATAGAAATAGAACCACTGTTTGCATGCATAGCCCTCTATGATGTAAAAGAAAGGAAAAAGGTGAGAGTGCAGTAGAGCAGAGCAAAGGACAGTAATAAAATATTAGTAATGTATTGGCTAATAGTCTGTTCTTTTTTCAGCTGAATTTCATTGACATTTGAAAAAGCTAGGACATTTGGCTCTGTACTTTTTGTGACTTGTCTTTTGAAGTTACAATTCATGGTACGTTGCCAAAAATGGGCGATTTACCCTGGTTTACTGGAAGTATGGTAAAAATCTGCTGTTGTGCTTGTTCGGCTGGAATTTGCGTGTATGAAATGCTTGCAGCAGATGATCTTCAATTTACATGGAGCATGTTGCACAAAAATGTGTTGTGTGGCTATTTGTGATCCCCTCTTTACAGAACCGCCCTTTGCAAAACTGGTTTCACTCTGAAAAATTAAGGACCTAGTCCTGAAATGTATCGAGTCCGCTGTAAGGTGCTGAGTGGTCTCAACTCCACTCAGGGCCGGCTCTAGGCACCAGTGTCCTAAGCATGTGCTTGGGGCGGCACTTTTCAAGGGGCAGCATTCCGGCCCTTTTGTTTGTTTGTTTGTTTGTTTGTTTCTTTTTGTTTGGGGTGGCAAAAAACCTGGAGCCGGCCCTGACTCCACTAGGCCCATTAAGCTTAGGGGTGCTCAGCACTTTGTGGAATTGGACCATAATGGTCTAATCCTGTATCCATTTAAATCAATAGGAATTTTACATGCATGCAAACTTGCGTTTCCATATTAATTTTGCAGTTCTGGCTACTGCTTTTCTAACTCTTTTTATATCTATCTTCTTATGTTCCCATGTTTTATCCTTTGATACACTTTTGCTTTGCAATGGAAAATAACTATATGGGAATTTTGTTTTTTGTGGTTTTAAAGATCTCTGAGAATTTTCATTGTGACCTGAATTCAGAACAGTTCAAAGGATTCTTACGATCTCACACCCCCTGCATTGATTCATCTAGTCAGGCAAGATCTGCGGTATTTTCCGTCACTTACCCGTCTTCTGATATCTACCTAGTGGTAAAGGTATGTAGCAATGGCTGTATCATTCTGTTGGTTTCTAATGTTTTCTGACTATAACTATGGTTTGGGTTCATGAAGATGAAGTTTAGAGAGGGTAGTAAAATAATCAACAAGAATTTCTTGTTGCTTAGTTGTTTAGAGATATTCTGATAACACTGATATCACAGGAGTAGAAATCTATTGACATCTCTGTCACACAAACTGACAGTTATATTGCTGCTCCGTATACTACTCCTATAAATGTTAATAGATTTCTCTGTCACCATCCAAGAGAAATTTAAAAGCAAAATGAAATAAGCCATTTGATTTTGAATTACAGTTTGTTTTCGGTGAATTACCACTTAGTGTTGATTTGGTGTGTTTAAGTATTTGTTTCAACTCTCGAATGAGGTTGATATGAGCTGTTTTTTTCATTTAGGATACACTAGCTTTTCCCTGGTTCAGTACAATGCAGTGACATTCTTTTTGCTTCCTTATTAAGCACTGATTTGGAGCTTAGAGAATTACTATGATGGATTATCCCACAGAGAAAATCACAGGCATTTTATATTATGTATTTGTTTAATTTATTAATAGTATTAGTACTGGGCTAACCGTGTGAAATAGTCCAGCGCTTTCCTACTTACAGAGAAGCGAAAGCAAAATATTGTATTTTTCTTCATATATGTTTTCCTTTTATGGCTTTCATACTTTTACTATATTTTGATAGATTGAAAAAGTCCTTCAGCAAGGAGAAATTGGAGACTGTGCTGAACCCTACATGGTTCTAAAAGAAAGTGAGGGTGGGAAGGTAAGTATGATACTGTGAAGATTGTTAAATGCTAACAAAGGATGGGGGGAAAGCAATTAGAATCTGCAAAACAGTTAATGGAAATATACTTTTGTTACGTATGTAAGCGAATCCTGGCTCATGTGAATGACTGAAAAAATCATGAGAAGATGATGTATGTTTTTATTGTTTGCTTCTTCTGAAATCAATAACTGGAAAGTTTTTTGAGCAACGTTAAACAACCAGGGGATGAATTTTCAAAGTTTGGTGGGCACAAATATTTGCGCCTTGTGTAGACACAAATCAGTGATTTGTGTGTGTAAATCATCTGTTTGTGTATGTGGGCACTTAGGCGCCATCTCTTCAGATGTCTCTTTATTGGTTCAGTTAATCATTATTTACCTCTCAGAAGGTGAATGATAATGTTTCTTGGACTTCTAAAGGTATCTCACCTTTAGGCTATGTCTACATTGTGAGTAGCGGTGCAAATATTTGTGTTAGCATGAATGTAAATATAGTAGAACTTCAGAATTACAAACTGACCAGTCAACCACACAACTCATTTGGAACCAGAAGTAAACATTGAGGCACCAGCAGAGACCGAAAAGAAAAGTAAATACAGTACAGTACTGTGTTAAAAATAAACTACTAAAAAAATAACGGGAAAATTTAGAATTTTTTTTGACAAGGTAAGGAAACTGTTTCTGTGCTTGTTTCATTTAAATTAAGATGGTTAAAAGCTGCATTTTTCTTCTGCATAGTAAAGTTTCAAAGCTGTGTTAAGTCAATGTTCAGTTGTAAACTTCTGAAAGAGTAACAATAATGTTTTATTCAGAATTACGAACATTTCAGAGTTACAAACAACCTCCATTCCTGAGATGTTTGTAACACTGAGGTTCTACTGTAACAGTGTAGCTGCAGTAGCAGGGGTAGGGACAGCAGAGACCCAGCTGAAATTTGTGGGTATGTACACAGCATAGCTAAGCTGTGCCTCCACTGCCACTACCCATGCTACTGCAGCTAAGCTGCTATTTATACTCGCACTAGCTCAATGAAAGTTAGCATGAGTAGGTGTACACGAGCAGGGGGTCATACCCCTAGCTAGCGTAGCCTTAGAATGTCAATTTCAGACAAAGAAGAGTTATAATTCTGATGGAACTGTTCAGAATATATATAATAATGACATCTATTGACTTGTTATGGTGAATATCAAGAATGCATATTATACACTCAACTGTAAATATATAATTACTGATTCTTTGTAAAATGGGTATTATTTACTCAGCTTTATGGGGGGAATTTATCTTATACCTCTGGTCACTAGTTCAAATTTGGACCTGGTCAGTAGTCACTTGACAGCTGTTATAATCTGACTACAGTTCAGTGACCTACTGTATGTGATGTGAGTTGCCAGCACCACACTACTTCCCAGATACCGTGGAGGTGAGCTCTTCAGAGACAGAGGAGGAAGCTCACCCCTGTGCAGAGGGTCAGTAAAAGGCCCATGCAACAAGTAAGTCCCATTTTTGAGGATGTAAATTGACTTAAGTGATGTCTAAGTCTTCAGCTGGCTCTCTTCACAAAGGTGAATTTCACCCAGAAAGAGAGAAACTGTCTTTGCAGTTGTGTGTACTGAAGCTGACCTCGTATAATATGTGCCTTGTACAATGACAAGGACTCCCATTGACGTCAGTAGTCATTGCATTGGGTCCTGTATACACAGAATTGAAGGAGGCTGAGCATACACATTGAAAATTGCCTTCACATAGTCATAGTCAAATTTATGCCTTTTTAATATGTTGTATTTTCCTTTCTTTATTTTAGAGCAAAGAAAAGGTTGAGAAACTGAAAGTCCAAGCTGAGTCCTTCTGTCAGCGTTTGGGGAAATACCGGATGCCTTTTGCCTGGGCTCCCATAAGCTTAACCAATTTCTTTAACTTTTCAACACTTGAAAGAGAAATGTCTGAAGCAGAAAGTTTAAATGGTAATAGTTATTATTCTAATCAATGCAATGTGAAGCTTTAGTAGCAATGTTAATAGGGTACCGATGTGTCGTTGGCTCAGAGCATTCTCTTGACAACAGTTTTGTAGTTAAGAACTGCTCAGCTTTCCCTTATTTTCCACCATAACACTCACAAGTTGCAATGCTCATCAGTTGGAGCCCCCTAAATGTGATCTTATGCCCGATCTACATATTCCCACTGCACGCATTCTAGCCCTGTCTTTTGATTCCACACTAGTTTTATGGCAGTGGAATCCCATTGACTTTAGTGGCGTTACTCTTGATTTATATTGCTGGAAGATCAGTCCTTTTAGTCTTCCACAATGAATAGAAGGCCCAATTCAACAATAGGACACACCAGATTGCCCCACCTCCTGTCATGCTATGGGCTAAAGAAACGAATAGCATCATGCCGCAGCAGCAATGATGTTCTCTCAACAGAATAAATACTGCACTTACTACATTGTTTTACATAGCCTTACACTGAGTTGCTGGAAAATACAAAGTTAAGGTCTTTTGATATTCCCCTGAGATCACAAGGTGCTTGTGGTGTTTTAGAACTAAATTCAGGTATATTTGTCATGCTTTATGATAGACTTTCTACTGACACAAAATAAGATGAATTTTTTAAAACATAATTTACTCTTGAAGGGAAAGGAACTACTGGTGACAGAAGAACGATGATGCTACAAGCTAGAAGACTTTCTGAGAGGAGCCTCAATTCAGACGACAATTATGCTGTGTCAAACTTCAAACCAACCAGTCTGACTGTCAACACCTTTATAAAACAGGTAAAGTAAGCTCTTTATATTTTAGAGTGTGTGGAGTTTTATATTGTGCTGGTAAACATGTACTAAAGTGAACTGAATTGAAAAAATGCTGCTCAGTGGGGAACAAAAGGATAATTCATACAAAACACAGTTACCCACTCACTCTTTGTCTTATAGATATATCTAATTCATGAAAGTAGGTAACAATACGATGTACTCTTATAGCAGTAATAATTTGTCTTTCTCCTGACAGGAAGGAGACCGACTTAGTGACGAAGACCTATTCAAATTTTTAACTGACTACAAGAGATCTTCCTCCTTGCAGAGAAGAGTGAAGTCCATCCCAGGTATGGAATGTGTTTAGGATGGGATGAGATATAGGCACCTAACTCCAGTAAACGCCAATGAAAATCTCAGACCTCCTGTGCAATTATCCCCTTGGTTTTTAGGGTTTTAAGTTGTGTTATGAGGGAACTGCCTTATTTTATTAATGACTTCATCAAGCCAGCCATTAATTTTTGAATGGCTGGCTTGTTCTCCCATGGCAGACAGAGATTTATAGTTAGTTTTATATTCTAAATTAGTTTTGTTTTCATCAATAATTTACAAAAGTTCATTCGGTTTTTTGGTTTTACCTGAAGTTTTTGAGGAGAATGGGATTAAAGCAGTATCTCAAGATCCTTACTGGTTCCCTAATACTTTGTTAGAATGGGGATCAGAGATTGGGTTGGGTGATTAAAATGTTTACTCTCTTTCCCTTTTCATTGACCCAGTGTTAATTAAGCAGACAGGGAGACTGAATTTGGCCTCTGTAGTGATGCGGGACTCACACCTGTGGCGCCTCCTGCTGGACTCTGTCCGGAATTAGCTCGTCCAGCTCCCAGAGCGCCCTCTGCAGGCTGGTGATCCGCCTTAACACTGGCCCCCATGTCCCTCCCAGGATCCCAGTGCCCCTTTCTCTGGGGTGCTGCCCCTCTGGCAGTAACCCCTTCAGTCTCAGGGTCTCCCCGCCCAAGGGAATCCCCACCTTGCCTCAGTGTAAGGCTACTGCCAGTCACCAACTAGCCCCCATTCCCTGGGGCAGACTGCAGTGTATGCCACTCATCACTGGCAAGGGGGATTTGGACCTGTTGCCTCTGTCTAGCCTTGGGCTGTCCCCTACAGCCCAAGTACCTGTTTGGCCTTATACTAGGCTGCAGCCTGGGGCGTTTCCGGCCTGGAGCTCCCCAGCTCCCTTGGCCTTCCCCCAGCCCTGCTTCATTCCAGGTACCTTATCTAGCTCCCCAGCAGCCAGGCCCGTCTCCCTCCACAGCTAGAGGAGACTGTCTGGGCTCCTGGCTCGTAGCCTCGTATAGGGGCCAGATGGGTTCTGTTTGGGGCATGGCCGCAGATCTGCCTGCTTCCCCCAATCATCCCAGTGGCTGCTTTCTCCTGCCACAGCCCTTTCCTAGAGCTGTTTTAAGCCTCTCAGAGCAGGAGCGGGTGTTCACCCCTTTACAGCCTCTCACAACAGCTTGACCAACTGGTGCTTTTTTGTGATGGCTTCCTTGTGCTCCACATTCTAAGCTTTCATTTACAATGCATTATGTCTCTAGCCCTTGTGGTTGCTAAGAAAACCTCTAAAAAGTTAACTGAATGTAACCACTGCAGGGATGACTGCCTGGGTCTGCAGACAGCCTGAAAGAGCAGCTCTGGGAAGTGTGAACTCCCATTCATCTCAATAGACTATTAAATCTTACGTTTAATTATGACAGTTTAAGTGTTACCATTGTTAACAATTTCACTGCTGGTCACAGCAAGCAAGAAAAAATATGGAAAATCATATTCTGAAGATCCGCATCTCATTTTACTATCTTAAGTAAGGCAGTGCTTGCTTTGCGCACAATGCTAGCGAGAACATCACTGCTTTATTTCCAAGTCAAGCCCTTAACAAATGTTATCCTTTTTTAATGGACAAGACTAGAAAGTCAACTCAGCATGTGGTATCCCTTCCTTCCTGTCTTCACGTGAATGTGCAAAGAGTCTTGTATCTTCATCAACTGCTCCATATATTAAGTGTCAGGACAAGATTAGAAATGAGGATAATTGAAGCTGAACCCAGAAACCACCTCCATCAGAACTGGTTGAGTTTTGGTGGCTTTCTTGATATGGACATATTATTAAACAGACAGTTTCCAAAGTGTGCACGCCAAGGAATGCCACTACGTGGATGGGTATAATGTAGGTGTCAAAAAACTTCAATGGCGTGATGAAGTCGCCAGTGATGGTCATAAACTGAATATCCCATGAGATCACCTTTAGGACCTGCCCAGAGATCAATCTGGGAAGTGCTCAACCCGCAAGGAGGCCATGTTCCTTTTGGATTTACTGTGATGATGATGATGATGAAACCTGAAGAGAGATTTTTTTCTTGATGTGTAGGGATCTATGTGGGTTACTTCCCTGTGTATTCAGATAACAAAATGCTTTCTCCAACCAAGATCTCTTTCTTCTGCAGTCCTCAAACTAAAAACCCAAATTCATATTTCCTCGTTACTTCTTTTCACCTTTATGCATATTTGGGTTGGTTTTATTTTTCATTACTTATTTTTAATGGCGGGCTGAGCTTTCATGTAATGTTTTTAAGGATCAGTTAAATTGGAGATCTCCCCAGCTTCAGAAGTCCTCAGTTGCTGTCTCACCCCTGAGTTGTTACAAGTGAAACCATTTCCTGAAAACCGCAGTCGTCCTCAGAAAGAGATTTTGGAATTCCCAGTTCGAGAAGTGTATGTTCCCCACACTGTTTATAGGTAAGAAAAATGGATTTTTTTGAAAACTGTTAAACCCATATTCCAAAAATAATTTATGGTATAATTTTTATCTGATTCATAGAAACTAGAAATTGAAAAACATATTGGGTTATCTAAGCCTGTACAGTTACAACCATTCTTTAATCTCATTAGTCAATACAAGATAGGATCCCTACTGTATGTTCTGCAGTATATTTTCCAGTCCAATTGTAAATGTCCTGAGCAAAGTGTTTCAAAAGTGTTGAGGAACCAGCAGCTTTCATTCACTTCAGTACAACTTTACATAGCGGCTTGTATATGAATTTCGGAACCTAACTTTAGGCTTTCATGTTTAAAAATCTTAGCCTTGAAGTTCTGACTCCCAGTCTTTTTTTTCTAACTATAAAATCCCATTGACATCCATGGAAAACAGAGGCCTAGAATTATAAACCACTCATGATACAAGACTAATTATATTTTCATTTGTGATTTTGTTGTATCCTTTATCTTGTCATATAATACGAGTAACATTCACAGCATTGGAGCATATTTGTACTGAACAGCTTTTGTAGTTACCATGTGTCATCTAACTACCCAAAGATGCAGTTTATTGCTCTGTATACTCCATGAATAAGATTCCTTCATATATCACTTTGTAAAATGCATTAGTCTATTCTGACTGATTAAAAAAGGTAAAAGTTCTAAAGAGTACAAATCAAAATAGGTCCCATCATTTCTTAGTAGCCTGGCAACACATTAATCCCAAATGAGCTATGAATATCAAGGGAATATTCTTCAACACGCTGATGTACTATATGGTAATGCTAGTAATACACAGGCTGGAGATTTGTGACTCGAGGTATGTTCTGGGATTATGTATAGATTTAGCTCTAATATTTGTATTTGTTTTTGAAATTTGATGAAAGGAAGAGAGAATGTATTGCAGATTTTTTTTTTAAATCAACAGCTGATTGTACTGTACAGGACTGGGACTTGGACAGCAAGGCCAGTTTGATTAGCAGGGGAGATGTGACTATCACAAATGAGTCAGGGAGTGTGACACTTTCTGGGGGTACCCAGGTGTAACAGGGTGCATCTTCACTCCTGCCTTCTTGCCCCACAGATTCTGCCCAGAATCCACTCGTGTGCATTCACAGCATCATTTATTTTTAATGTCTTCCACCAGTACCACTATAGGCCCCATGCAACAGTCTGTTTGAAATATCTTTAGTGCTTTTGGCACTCTCCTCAGGACCTGAGGGAACAGAGGTCTCCCTTCCCTGAGGCCTCTGTGTGGCTGCTCTCAGCTAGCCCTGTTCCCCGCTCTCACTCCCCTCTGCATTCCCTTCCTGTGCCTCTTTCTCAGACTGGGGCTGATGGGCGAATGGCTCTGTATCCCACCCAGCCCACCAGCCTGCTTCTCTAATTACCTCGGTCAGCTGTTTCTGGGGAACTAGTTGGCATCTAAGTGATCTGAGTGCAGGCTCACCTGTTCACTTCCTGCACTATGTCACACTAGGGTTGTGAGACACCTTGCTACCTCCTCTCCTTAGCATGAGGAAGCCTTGTCTCTGCCTGCTGTGGGTCAGCTTTCTGACTCCATTGGTCACAGGCAACACATGCACTTCCTTCCAGGCTTCCACAGGCCCCACACTAGCTATTCCTATCAGTTCTTTTTTCTTTTTCACTATTAAAAGTAAAGGATAGAGAATACATGTCACTTACTAACTATGAGTCACTTATTGAATTTCATCAACTGTTTGACGTAAATGTTGATTAAGAGATCAAGATGACTTTTCCTTAAAATTAAGCAATGTTGATTGTAATTGGAAATACACCCTTTTTAGTCACTTCCTTCATTCTTTCATATCAAAATCTACTACATTTTATTCTACCTTTAAAATATCCAATTATTGTTATTAATAAAATTTATAAAATTAGAATGGCAGATACTCCATCGTACAACAACTGACAATATCAATATGACAAATTTCAACAACCTACACAGGCATATTCGCACATGATAAACATATACACTCAAATACTTAACATACACACACAATTGACACAAAGTATTAGCAAAATGATGCAGCAGCAATTGCCATAGTCTTAGGGTATGTCTACACTACGGTATTATTCCGATTTTACATAAACTGGTTTTGTAAAACAAATTGTATAAAGTCGAGTGCACGCAGCCACACTAAGCACATTAATTCGGCGGTGTGCGTCCATGTACCGAGGCTAGTGTCGGGCTTAGTCGTCGATTTTACCGGAGCATTGCACACATGTGGGTAGGCTATCCCATAGTTCTGCGCAGTCCTCCTCTGCCCATGTGGAATTCTGGGGTTGAGATCCCCAATAACAAAAACAGTGTCCGCAGTGGTGATTTTTGGGTATAATGTCATCACTTACAATCCTTCCTCCGTGAAAGCAAACGGCAGACACAATCATTTCGCACGCGCTTTTTCCCTGGATTTGCCCCTGTCAGACGACCATAGGCATGGGCAACCATGGAGCCCGTGTTTGTCTTTTGTAAACCGTCTCCGTATGCCTGTACCTGTGATGGCTGCTGACAGATGCCAAGTACTGCAGTGCTACACAGCAGGCATTCGTTTGCCTTTGCAAAGGTAGCAGAGACGAGTTTACCATTCACCTAATTGCAAATTACCGTCTGCATCAATGCCATTAGTAAATTGAGCGATGAGATTGATGGTTAATCAGTCGTTCTGTACCGTCTGCTGCTGTCAGTGGGTGCTCCCTGGGTGGACCTCAGCTGAGGCTCGGTTGCCGGAGGCATGCGACAAAAAATGGTAATGACTCCCGGGCAGTCATCCCTCCTTTTAAATGTTTTGTCTAAAAATTAGAGTCAGTCCTGCCTAGAATATGGGGCAACGTGTACTAGAGAACCAGAGAGCACAGCCGCTCCGTGTCAGAGCCCAGAGATCCAGCAGCAGAATGATGAGCTGCATGCCATTCTACGGGGGTGCCCCCTGCAACAACCCCCACCCGTTGCTTCCCCTCCTCCCCAACCCTTCCTGGCTAAACCGTGCAAAGTGTCCCCTCATTGTGTGATAAAGTAATAAAGAATGCAGGAATAGGAAACACTTGAGAACTTTTTAGTGAGATTAAAATGAGATGGGAGGAAGCCTCCAGCTGCTATGATAGTCCAGGCAGGACATTAAAAGGGTGGGGGGGAGAGGACGCAGCATCCCACCTGCTGATGATAGTCCAGGCAGTACAGAATCTTTTCTTTAGACAATGAAGGGAGCGGCGGGGCTGATGGAGCTCAGCCCTCCAGTTGCTATGATGAGGACGGTTACCAGCCGTTTCTGTACCATCTCCTGCCAGGAATGACTGGGAGTCATTCCCATTTTACCCAGGTGCCCCTGGCCGACCTTCACCGAGGCCAGCCATGGAGCAACTCACGGGCTGATGATCGACAGATGGATAGCAGTCATATTGTACCTTCTGCCACGGGGAAAAGGGTTGAGGAGAGGATGCTGCTGTTCAGTGCTGCAGCACCCGTCTACCAGCTTTAGCATGCAGTAAGACATTTACGGTGACATTGAAAAAAGGCGAGAAACGATTTTTTTCCCTTTTCTTTCGGGGTGGGGGAAGCGGTGTAAATTTGGACGATTATATCCTGAAACACCCGGGAAATGTTTTGAACCTGTCAGGGCATTGGGAGCTCAGTCCAGAATGCAAATGCTTTTTCGGGGAGACTGCGGGACTGTGGGGATAGCTGGAGTCTCAGTACCCCCTCCCTCCCTCCATGAGCGTCCATTTTGATTCTTGGCTTTCTGTTACGCTTGTCACACAGCACTGTGCTTGTGGACCTCTGTATCATAGGCCTGGAGATTTTTTCAAATGCTTTTTTCATTTCTGTCTTCTGTAACAGAGCTCTGATAGAAACAGATTTCTCTATCCAACAGATTTGTCTCCCCATACAGCGATCAGATCCAGTATCTCCTGTATGGTCCATGCTGGAGCTCTTTTTGGATTTGGGACTGCATCGCCACCCGTGCTGATCAGAGCTCCACACTAGGCAAACAGGAAATAAAATTCAAAAGTTCGCAGGGCTTTTCCTGTCTACCTGGCCACTGCATCCGAGTTCAGATCACTTTCCACAGCGGTCACAATGGTGCACTGTGGGATACCGCCCAGAGGCCAATACCGTCGACTTGCGGCTACATTAACCATAATCCGACATGGCAATACCGATTTCAGCGCTACTCCTCTCGTCGGGGAGAGTACAGAAATCAGTTTAAAGAGCTCTTTATATTGAGATAAAGGGCCTTGTTGTGTGGACGAGTGCAGAGTTAAATCGGTTTAATGCTGCTAAATTCGGTTTAAACGCATAGTGTAGACCAGGCTTCTGATTTGAAACAACTCAACAAAAATAGTGAGTCTCAGTCGACAGCCTCCGAAAACTAGGAAACTTAGCATTATAAACAGCCTGTCAGAACAGGTAACGGCTGTACGCGATGAGAAAAATGATATCATTGCCACTTTGTACCGTAGTGAAGCAGTATGCTGTGCCTGCAATGCAGAGCTGGCGTAGGTAGAGTTGCCATATTTGGATACAATGTGATTGTCAGAGAGGGAGGATTTGGCCCATGAAACAATAACTATATTAAGACATGGCCTGTGAAAAAGTTTGAGAAATCTTGACTTAAATTTCTTTGGTGACATGATGTAATATTCAGTATTGCCAACCTCAAACATTCAGAACTCATGAGTTGGGCCTCCACAAAATCACTCGATATCTGACCCATTAGTCTTCATCCTCAAATGAAACCTGCAAAACACTTTTCAAAAGATGAGCCTGGGAGCTTGAATTCAAAACATTGCTAGACACTAAAAATCATGATCTTCATAAAGATGCTGGATTTATGGTTAATTACAACAACCTGCAAACAACTAATCTCCCCTTTTGTCTTGGGATTACAAGGGAGTTAATGGGCTACTTCACCTTGAATGATCCCCTTGAATATGTGCTAACTACTTGTGCTAAACTATCTGTTAGATCTAGTGTTTAGCCGTGACAATGTTAGTACCTTTTCAGACCTGAAGAAGAGCTCTGTGTAGCTCGAAAACTTGTCCCTCTCACTAACAGAAGTTGGTCCAGTAAAAGGTATCACCTCATCCACTTTGTCTCTTTTAAATAATGTGACAGCACAAGGAATTGTGTAAAATCATGTGTCCTTGTAGCTAAACCCCATCACCCTGGTCCTTTTCAAATGTTCATAGTAATAAGTTCAATAACAGGTTTGCAGACCTTTGACATCTGTACTTTAAAATGACCTGATGACTTTCCAACAACTGCTGAAAAGTGCTTTTTTGAAATGTTCTTTGTAAAATAGGCTCCTCCCATATGATTTCATATTGTAAAGTTTGTCTTTAAGTTTGAACTAATAATTACTGAAACTTCTGTTTCTATTTGACATTAATTCCGCTTATGCATAATACGTATTTCTTACTTTACTAATCACTTCCTTATGTGGGAAGTGTGAAACCAACAGTCTTGGCATGATTTTCCTAGTTTTGTGGCTGTGTTTTATAATCAGCTGAATTACTTTTTAAAATGTTGGCTACATTAATTTCTTTGTATGCTATGGCTTTCGGAACAGTTTAAAGAGCAGGATACATCATTGCAGCTGGAATTGTTTTCTTGATTTAAACATTGCAAATAAAAAAGGTTGGGGCATATTTTTGAAAGTTAGGTTAATGCAAATATCAAGTATTTAATCATGTCACTTTTTAAATAGCTTGTTTTCTCATAGATATCCCAGATTAATCCATACAGGGAAA
Organism: Chelonoidis abingdonii; assembly: GCF_003597395.2. NCBI lineage: Eukaryota > Metazoa > Chordata > Testudines > Testudinidae > Chelonoidis > Chelonoidis abingdonii. The sequence continues at coordinate 96,962,827 of NC_133774.1, read as the reverse complement.
TACAAATAGAAAGTCCGGAGTTTTTTTTGAGCTGTGGAGGCTTGGCCCTTGCGACATGAGGGGAAGGGGCCCCGAGTGGCTGCAACTTACAACTCCCAGGTTCAGGTGACTGGGCATAGGGGTCAGAGCCACAAAGGTTTCCTGCCAAGCCAGCCAGCCAGCGATGGTCAGGAACATTTTACAGGAAACCCCACACTGCCTGGTGGCCATGGTCCACAGCAGCATCCCTCCTAGTCCTGCGCCACCTCCCGCTGCCACTCCCAGGGCAGGAGCCAACACTGGGCTCTTGCGATCTGCGAGGGACAGAGGTGGCGGGAGGCATCCGAGTGTGCAGCTGTCTCCTCCCCGGGCTCCAACTTTCCCAGCTCCCTGAACCACGGGGCACGAAGCAACTTCCTGCCCCCCTACCTCTGGCTGCTTCTGCGTGGGCAAAGTGCCTGGCCTGGGTGGATGGGTTGGAGAGGGTGGGAGCCGGGGAAGTTGGAGCCCGGGGAGGAGGTGGCTGCGTGCTCAGATGCTGCCCGCTGCCTCTGTGCCACTGCAGATCGCCGGAGCCCGGCATTGGCTCCTGCCCTGGTAGTGGCAGTGGGAGGCAGCGCAGGACTTGGAGGGATGCTGCTGTGGACCCTGTAAAAAATTTTTTGGGGCACCACTTTTTGGTGCCCCCAAATCTTAGCGCCCTAAGCGGCCGCCTGGTTAGCCTAGTGGTTACACTGGCCCTGTAGCTACAGGTTAGCAATAGGCACACTCCAACCCCAAGCATCTCCTTGGAGTGCCCAGCCCCTGTTCCTCTATATTTCCAAATTAGCTGCTCTCAAAGTATCAGTGCACCCCGGCTTACCAGTTGCAGCTCTGATCCCTGCTCCACTTAACACACAGAACTTAAATAAGAGTATAGTGAAAACAAATAGCAGTTTATTTAACAAAGTACAGGGAATTCGAGTAATAGCAAGTAGGAGTACTGGAAACAAAAGATTACATGTAAAATAAAAAGGTTACGTGCATTCTAGAGCCTAGATTTAATTAACTAGATATTTCTCTGTTTTATAGAGCAATGCTCACCAAAAGTCCTCCCAGCATCTTGCAGCCGGACTTGGCTGTGATCACCCCTTCATGAGGCACGTCCTGCTGTCCGCTTGCCTCCTCGGTGAAAGATGCTTTAGAAGTGTCATTATTTCGGTATAGTACTGTGTATCTGTGCTGTTCAGCCACTGGAGGGCGCAGTTTCTTCACTCTCTAGACCCAGATATGCTTTGATGAGGAAAGTTGTAGTGTCTTAAGCATGTGTGAGAGAAGATGGAAATTCATTTCTTTCTCCATTTGCAGCATTTCGTTCAAATATTTCTATAACTCAAGTGGTTTCACAATTAGAAGGGCAAATACAAAGTAGCATGAGTAACTCAAATCTTTAAACTCACAGATCCTAGCCAACAAAACAAACAAAGAAACCAAAAAGCACTATGCCAGCTTTATACCCTAGTGATATGGACTTATATTGTAATAGAATATAATATTATGGGATAATTATCTGTATTCTTTATTAGCATGTTACCCTGGACAGAGGTGGAAATAGTTATACATACAGAATATTTATTTGGATAAATATACGTGAATGGAAGTTTACAGTTATAGGCTGGTAAATTTGAAGTCTGACTGTACGTGTGCAGGATGGAACCATCAGTGAAATATCTGCCTCTGATGGCTCAATGGACTTTTTGAAAAGTTCTAAGTCAAGTAGTAGACTCCCAATCTTAGGTTTATTTTTTATAACGTACTGTAAAAGAGTCCCCTTAGGTTCTTCTCCCAAATGGGGGAGGGCCTGGCCATGCCCAGTTATTGACACTGGGTGCCTCCTGCACAGGCTCAAGTGGGCCTACTCTTTGTGGGCCTTCTTAAATTCCTTCTGATGGGGGATCTGATGGAAAGTTAAATGCCCCAGTGCACCTGAGAATAACTTCTTCCCAGATTCCCTCAAAGGGGAAAAAGGTCAACATTAGTGCCAACAATATAGTATCCGTGTAGTGGTTTTCAAGGAATCCCTCTGGCTGGGCTGTTGAATCGGGTGCACTCTGTCAGGCTTTTCCTGGGAGTTCACTGCACTCCCCGTAGGGTCGGGGTGGAGATCTCCTCCTGGATGAGAGTTCCCCCATGGCTCCAGGAGTTGCTCTTACAGTCTCCTACCCAAGGTGATCTCTTTCCGCAGCTGACTGCAGTTTCCTCCTTTTTAAAGGCCTCCTCCCTACCATACCTGATTGACAAGGCCAGAGGGGCAGGGCTAGCCCTGCACACAGGGTTCTTCTGGTGCCTTCCTCATCTAGTATGGGCTCTATTAATCCCATCACACATCGTGGAGGTCCTTTTCTACCAGCACAAAAGCTTTCATAGATAACAAGAAATATCTGTCAGGTATCAGAGGGGTAGCCGTGTTAGTCTGGATCTGTAAAAGCAGCAGAGAATCCTGTGGCACCTTATAGACTAACAGACGTTTTGGAGCGTGAGCTTTCGTGGATGAATACCCACTTCGTCAGGCGTCTGACGAAGTGGGTATTCACCCACGAAAGCTCACGCTCCAAAATGTCTGTTAATCTATAAGGTGCCACAGGATTCTCCGCTGCTTTTAAGAAATATCTGGCTTTTCTGAAAAGTGGATTTTTCTTGTTTAACAGTAGAGGCAGAATCTTTGTTATAGATTCTGGATCTGACTTTGATTTTGCTTATGCTAGTTTTTATACTGGCGGATTTTCATTCCTTTACTATTCCTTATTTACCCTAGTGAGATCACAGCACTGTGAAACAGAGTGTTCCCTTTCGTTGTATACCTATGTTTCCTTAATAAAAGTAGTTTCGCACTGAATGACAAAACATTGAAGATTTATTTCAATAACTTTTTCCTGTTCCAAATAGCACCAAAAAAAAAAAAAAGCCTAAATCATGTTGAAATTTATAACTTCCTCCCCCATGAAATGTAAATGAAAGTGATTCTGCACTCTGCCAGGGTAAAATTTTGGATCTAGAGCATAGTGATTTGCTTCAACAGTCACTGAGCTAAAACAGACACCGGGAGTTCATGTGTTTGATACGGGAAGTGTTAGGCTTTTGTTTTTAAAGGTTTGAAAGCAGCTCTCGTGTGGGTTTTTTGTTTTTTTTTTAATTGAAGCTGCTAATTAGTGTTCTCGGGCATTTTGTGATCGCCTGTGCTTGGGAGAGTATTTCTAGACCCAGCCTCTGCTTGGCTTCTGCTTTTAGCAGTAAGGGTTCTGTCTAGTCTGAAAGAAAAGGTAATTCATTCATAATGGTCCCCATTGCTCTCATGTTTTGAGGAAGGGGTGATAGCACATGCTAACCACTTATTTACTTTAACTGTGGAGAGGTAAGATTTTTCTTTGTGTTCATGCCTCCCTTGAGATCCGGGGGCGGGGGAATGTTGTACCTTCACAGCTTCCATTGTTTTGCTCACATTTTAGGTTGGTGATGCAATAGCTTTTGCTGATATGTGGCTCTGGGTGAACTTTTCTGTGCTCTGGCCCACACTCCAAGGTCCCGTATTAGAGGGATTTCTCTCAGACACTATATGGATTGTTAGTATACTCGGAGAGGTCGAGGGAGTAGGAAGGGGCTTTATGAGCACAGCTGCCCTAACTTGTGTCATACTCTTGGGGCAGGGCATCCCACCATGCTAACAGTTTCACAGTCATTCGCTGGGATAGAGATTGCTCCCTTCCCATTCCTTTATTTGTGTGCCAGTGCTGGGGATTCTAGTACTGCATTGGTTTCTCTTTCCAAGGGGTTTAAATTACCCAACTTCATTTCTCTTTGTTTAAAAATGTGGGTCCCTGCTCATGTATTACCCTCAGAGTTCCTGCCTTCAGAGGCCCCATTTACGTCAGCCTTGCTATCTCCCTGCTTCTTTATAGATCTCAGGAAAGAGCAGTGCTTAAGCCACTGCTATTGGCAGAGGGGATATGACACAATATCCCACTTCTTGTTTTTACTATCCAGGAGTAGTTCCAGCCAGTCCCCACTTGTGCTCAGTGTGTGTGTGTGACTGTGTGTGTCTGCGCACACACACACCTGCTTGTAAGGTTTCCTGAAATTATTGTGCTTTGGGTGTGTGTGCACTAAAATAAAAAAAATAATGAATTCTGTTACATGTTACTTAGCGTAACACAAACCATGAAAAAATAAAAGTCTAGCAAACAGCAGTCTAGTGTAGGGTGACCAGACAGCAAATGTGAAAAATCAGGACGGGTGGGGGTGGGGCGGTAATAGGAGCCAATCTAAGAAGAAGACCCCAAAAATCAGGACTGTCCCTATAAAATCGAGACATCTGGTCACTCTAGTCTAGTGGCACAAGCATTCCTCCTGCATATAGCTTGTATATCACAGTGCTTTCAACTCATGCATTACACTCGACGTGCCATAACAAATTCCATTAGTTATATAATATACGATTGGTGAAATATATACCATATGGCATGTTGATCACTGTGCAGTCAAGTCAGTGAGCTGAGAAACTGAATAAAACATGGATTTCCATAATCTTCATGATAAACCATAGTTCTAAGAAATGTCTAAAACATTTTTTTTAAAAAATCAGATGCATTAATTTTTTTCAATACCTTAAAATATTTGCTTTGTAACTAGTGTTTACAGATCTACAGCATTTCTGTTAGGAGCAAGCTAGTAGATAACTGTCATATTCACACTTCAATAACAATATTTTTGCAAAACTTTTCAGCACCTTGGCCATGCAGTTTGTTAAAAGATAAAAACTATTGAACAAGACAGCCCCTAGCTTTCTTGCATGTTAGCCTTCTAAAGCAAGATAGAAATCCTAATAGCATATCTGCATTTACACTGCATAGATCACTGGTAAAATATTTCAATCCTGTGATTGTCTTTCATATACTCTCACGTACTGATAATGTTGTGTTCTGCGTCTCAGAAGAATCTGCTATTTTCTTCCTGATTCCATTGGTCTTCAGCTGTCTGGCTAGTTTGCTTTTTGGCCTAACCTGTGTAGCAAAAAGTAACGACAACAATGCAATGTGGTTAAAAATAAAAGAGAATTACAGAAACAAAGTTAATGCAAGTCATTTATAAAGTATACAGGGAAATCACAAGGTTTTCTTTCTATTGGTACTAAAGTGAGCATCAGTATTCCGGAGATACATAGGAATCAAATGATTCCATTAATCAACAAGTATGCATCTCTATTCTTTTGGCAGGCAGAATGTTGAGACATTAGGCTGTAGCCATTGAGTTCTGAAACCAGCTCTGTTACTGACTCCCTGCATAGCCGTGGGCCATTGTATCCCATTTGTAAAATTCCTGTCATGCAGGAATGTGACATGAGTTGATGATATTTATACAGTACTTAGAGGATTAGTGCCAGCTTTTGGTATTGGTGGTGTTTGAATTCCTAACTCCTGGTGCCAAAAATTTGGCAGATCTCTTGTCTTTCATCTACCTTTTAGCAAAAACGTATCATGACTGTTTCTCCCTATAACAGCAAAAGCTCTTGAGGCAGGGACCCTTTTTTTATAATATTTGTACAGCACCTAGTGTGATGGATTCCTAGGTGCTACCACAATACAAATAAATAATATTCATAACAATGTTACCAGTTCAGTGGATCACTGTATTCTTCCAAACTCAAAACAAAGGCCAGCAGTGAGTGAGGAAGAAAAGTTATAAAGAGCCTACCTTTTTCAGTAACTTTTGAATGAGGGCATCTTGTATACTAATTTGCTCTTCCTGCAGCTCCACTTCAGTAAGCAACTCATCAATTCTTACGCTTTGAGTTTGCACAAAAGACTAAGAAAAGATGTGGAGAGGGAAGAAAAGATTACTTTGAAGCTGCAGAAATCTTTGATGTGTTCCAAGGTTTGGTCACAAAATACTGGGGCATCTTCAATGTGATTTTTTTGTTTGTTTGTTTTTTAGCTGGAGGAATTATCAGAAATAGAATAGAACATTGTTTTTAGAGGCAAATCTTGTCCCCATGCAGGCAAAATTTTCAATGAAGCCAATAGGAGTTTTGCCTGAATAAGGACTGCAGGTTTTGTCCCACTTTTAATTGTATGTGGTAAATGAATTTACCACTACAGTTTTTGAATAATGATTAGTAATTATCAAGCTATACAAGGCACAAAAAATAAAGACGGCTCATGCATGGAAGATCTTACACATAACCACATAAATCTCAAATAAAGAAAAAAATGCAGAGCAAAACAGACAAGCCTGTTTTCAGCTCATATGGTAACAGATTTATGGATTTTAAAAAAAAAGTCCTATCTCTAGTATCCACTTTTACTGAGAATCACTATAAGAGAATAAATAATCATGCTAAAAGATTATTAAGAAGATCAGGTGTTAAAAACTCCAGTACTTACCATAATGTCAGTCATACTCACTGAAGTACTGGTGTTAGTCTTGTAATTTAGGGCATTCTCTATCTTCTCCTCTAAAAATTCCAGCTTGGTATTGAAAGTCATTCTGTAGTGCATCACTTCACCAATCTGGTTCTGGAGCTCTGCAGAGAGCCTGCCCAGAACTTGGTTCCTAGTTTCAAGTTGCTGAGTTTTTTCCATAAGACCATTTCTCAGCCTCTTATTTAGGCTGACCTGCTCCAGTAATTCTGTCAAGGAGTTGTTAAAAATGTTGAGCTGTTGACAGATGTAGGTAATTTTCTCTTTAGTATGGTCAACCTGCTCCTTCAACCCAGCTCCAAGCTTCAGGACACCCTGAGAGAGCACACGGATTTCCTCGCTGGAATAATGAAAGTGGGCACCTGGCATTTCTTTCTTGCTTGATGCATAGCTTCCTTTGGTTACACTGTTTAGAGAATATGCAATACTCAGGAGGACCAAAACAGATATTTTGTGCATTGCAACTTGTAAAGATTTTTAGCCTCCTACAGATTTGCCAGCCTGTTCTAAGAAAAGTTTCCAAATGGACCACTTTGAAGGTCCCAGCACAGTGGGAGAAAATGTGAATGCGATCAACAAAGTATTTTCAAATTCCACAGGTTAACCCCTAACTTCCTATTGCAGTTAAAGTTCAGCTGTTTAAATACTGGGTGCTGGAGGGTTAGTGATGAGTCTATGCTTTGAATTCCAAAATATTTTACATTGAAATTGTATAAATCGAAAACATCCTGGGAAAAAGAAGATATTGAAGCATGTGAGATGATGTATCCTATCACGTAAAACATATGACTACATGGGAACATGTTATCAGTATTTTGGGAAGTACTAGATTATATTAAATGTCATGTACCTACAAGGATAGTCTTATTTATTAAATTTACAAGGCCAAAATAATGTCATCATAATTATCAACAGTATCAGAAATTAGGGCTATTTAGTTCATTAATAAAGATTTCATGCAATTAGATTTGGAAGTCGATAGGGTGACCAGATGTCCCGATTTTATAGGGACAGTCCTGATTTTTGGGTCTTTTTTTTATATAGACTCCTATAACCCTCTACCCCGTCCCGATTTTTCACATTTTCTGTCTGGTCACCCTAGAAGTAGATCAACCCTTCTGCTGGTGCAGTTGGAGAGAACCTAGATCCTAGGATCACAGAATGAACAGGAAAGTTGTGGTTCCACAAACATTGTCCCTGTACAAGTCCATGAAATTCCCCATTCCCTTTTTCTCTAGTACTCACAGAAGGCCCTTAGGTCAATGTACTTTGGGGTTGAGCCCCAGGGAAGGCCTTACTCCTGGCTTATCCTGTGGATATCAGAGTAAATATCAGGTTTTAATGGTGCTTAAAACATTATCATCTCCCATTGGGTCCCTTGCACAAGTGTGAATGGGCCTTCCCTCTGGATCTCCAGGATTCATGGGGGATGGGAGGTTGAAACTGATTACCTCTTGTGCATCTCACAAAACGCCCACTTGAGTGGATGGTTACTTGGAAACTCCATGAGATGGACCTCATAGAGTTATACCCAAGCCCCAGCCTAAACCTAATCTGGATCTGAACACAGATTCCTGAACTGATCTCTAATTTTAAGTATAAGAAAATATTGTCCAGGCTATTATCCATATTAAAAGTAAAATCATGTTTAAAAAACCCAAAGAACTATGGCCATCTTGAGAATTTATGCATGTACTTCCTTTTACAATAATGCAGCATATTAAAATTCTGCTGATGCACGATTTCTTCTGTGTTTTCTAAGTTATTGAAAATGAGTTTATATAGTCAGTAAAATAACTGCAATTTGGGATAAAGTTTACAGCCATTTTTCTGAAGACCTAATAATGACTGAAAACAATAGAACCAACAGAGACTATGTTGACATATACCAAATAACTGCATTATTTGTATCTATTACCATAAGCAGCAAGTGCCAAGGTTAATTTAGTGATCACAGTACACTTGCATATCAGTCTGTGTTGTGTATTAATAGGGTCTACCTAGAGAAGTACTGAATTTTATTATGTGTGGTATTCATGTCCTAGTCATCCATAGACGTATCTATTGTTGATTAAAATTTGGAACCCAGCCACAGTGGGATGTAACACACAAGTAGTCATGTAATTTAGTATGAAGAACTACCAACCAACACAACCAATAATTTTGAGTAATGGCATATAAGCACAAGAGGGTCAAAGTCTTAAAGCCTGTGCATACATTTTATTTTGGTGGAGGATAGATCTGCTCTGCCCTGACCAGTGAACATGGTCAAGTCAGTGCAGTAAAATTTCATGGAGATGTAGGACAGGACAGCGAGTTCAGACCACAGTGGAGTTGTATAGTGTGCAAGTCAGGGCAGGGTTTGACCCTATTGTGTTTAGACAGAGCAGTACATGAGCTGATCTCTCTTCAGAGGGTTCTCCAACCCAAGTCAGTGTTATGTGCACGATAAGGGTTGTTTCTGTGAATCGGTGGTTTTACTGAGACACTCTAAATTAGATTTGCATTAATTTTATGTTGTCATCTTTATTTTATTAATTATTGTCTTATGGACTTGCATGAACATTGTTTTGTTATTATCTTAGCCAGTGTTTTGGTCTTTCTTTGACATCAAAACGTCTTCTCCACAGTTGAGCATTTATATTGCTTTGACACTGACTTGCACAGACATTTTTCTATTGTCATTTTTGACCTTGTAACATGGTGTCCAAACACTAGCACTAAAGGAACTCAACTTAAAAATCAGACTTCTATCTGAAAATGTTTTACCTGCTATAGTTACAAATCACAACTAAAATGACTAAAACTGCAAGACATTAGAGAAACATATGCTCTTCTGTTTTAAAAGTATGTTTACCTTTTACATAGTCAGGCTTCACTATTCCCCTGGACAGTCAGTTGATTTTCCCAGGGTTTTGTTTTGGGGTTTTTGTGCCTGTTGAGGTTCTTGATGCAACAACTGAGGAGAGAAAAGCATTTACAAAAATAGATACATGCTTGAAAGTAACAAAACTTGGCAGAGAGACTTAGGATCAGAAGTACCTGAAACAACTTACATTTTTTAAAAAAAGTTTTAGATCTCAAGACGGTGATGTCCATTTAACACTAGCCTGAGAACAGTAACTGAATCATCCTATACCCCATTCATTTGTATGTGAAACTAGCATCATTGAAAAATACTTGAGAGTACCCATAGAGGATTTTTAAAGAACACCAAACAGGCCTAAACTGGTGAAATCTGGAGTGGTAAGTGGTTGTTTTTAATTAAACTACATTGTACCTGAAGTTTGATGTCCGAAATCTGATGCAAGTCATCTTCAAATTATGTTGATCTGTGTTCGAAAAAACAGTTTTACCTTTCAAAAAAAATTCTGGGAAGAAAGTTTATAGTTGGACTGACATCATTTATGGTAAAGTTCACCCCAGTATGATTTCGAAATGCTGAGATTATTATTATTTGGTGTATGCAATCGTCCAAGCCACAGCATTCTTATCAACAGTGTTCAAGACACAAAGACCTCCAGGAAGTTGTCATTTTGCAGTCCTCCGCAATGTGTGTCATAGTTTGTGGCTGCCCGCATTGACATAGTGGACGTTGCTGAGATAACAAACCCAAATAGGATGTTTATAATGGCAAAACTAACTCAGTCTTTAGCTGCAGTGATACTTGTATAATGCTGGCTAAATAAAGGAACAGTTTACAGTACAGCAGTGTGAAGATAACATCCCTCAACTAGAAACAAGAATCAGTGGCTGCAGCTGACCAAATTCCAGAATGTTTTGCCCAGCATACATGCTCCATCCTAGGTCGTAGGGTAAGGTATCCCTTACAAAAATTAATCTCTGTAAAAAGCACTCCCAAAAAATAAAGAAAGGGAGAGAGAGGGGGTCAGAATGGGTCAGATCCTGAGCCCTGATGTGGCCCCTTTTCATCATCACTTTACATCCCACCCAGCTGTACTTCACCCTTACCTGTCTAATCTTACTGGTCATTACAAGGAAGTGTAAATGAGAGCACTGAGGTTGCTCTAACTTGCACTAGGAGTCAAGTTGGGCCCTGACTGTTCTGAAAATTGAGGGAGCCAAAGATGATATATGAGCCACATTTACACAGGCACTGACTTTACAATGTGGTGGGGGGCGGGGGGCTCTGCCCCAGGCTCTCCTCCCACTTCACCTCTTCCTGCCTTTGCATTAGAGGAGCTAGATACAGTCTTTAATGGAAAGATTAACCATACTGGGATACCTTTGCTTTCCTAATGACCCTTTCCACCAGATACAAATGTTTAATGGTCCTGTGTGTTGATCTCCCTGAAAGGGGATGTTTCAGCCTTGTGTATCAGTTACTTTTCTACTTTTATTGAACCCAAGAGTACCTGTGACACATAGACCAGAATGTGTCCATTAGGCACAGCTGCACTGTCCCACAGGCATTACCAGGGGGCACTGATCCTCAGGGATACACAGTGTCTCCTGGAGTTCCCCAGCCTTATAGGGGCATGCTGCTGTGCCACAATTTAGGAGAATGTGCTCCCTCCCATGCATGACCTGCTTGCTGCTGGTTGCTGCGGTAGGGATGTTGTTCTGGGCATTGAGGGGGCAATCCAGACCAGTGAGAGGTAGTGTCACAACTTACGCTGCAACTCTGGGTATCTTTCAGTGCTTTGCCGCTAGAGCTCCCAGCCTGGGATGCTCACAACCAGCCTACAAGCATGTAGGTCTCACACTGAAGTGTCTGTGCTCGACAGCCCTGGTTCAGCAGCTCTGGCCCCAGTGGCCTGCCTACAGCCCCACTCTGGCTTCCACCAGCTTTGGTTACAGGGTGAGCCCAACACACTTCCAGTCCCAAATTTTCCCCAAACCATGTGCTCTGTAATGTCCTGCCCCCTCCTGGGCATTTTGGAGAAATAATAAAGTTTGTTTGTTCCTCTAAATCAGGGGCCGGCAACCGTTCAGAAGTGATGTGCCGAGTCTTCATTCATTCACTCTAATTTAAGGTTCTGCGTGCCAGTAATACATTTTAACATTCTTAGAAGGTCTCTTTCTATAAGTCTGTAATATATAACTAAACTATTGTTGTATGTAAAGTAAATAAGGTTTTTAAAATGTTTAAGAATCTTCATTTAAAATTAAATGAAAGGCAGAGTCCCCCGGACCAGTGGCCAGGACCCACGCAGTGTGAGTGCCACTGAAAATCAGCTTGCATGCTGCCTTCGGCACCTGTGCCATAGGTTGTCTACCCCTGCTCTAAATACACGAAAGCCACCACCTTGCCACGTTAACTGGAGTTAACATTCACTTTAATTCAAACACAGCACTGGTGATTTAGATTAATAGTCAAACAAATGTATTAACAAAAGAAAATAGCATTATAAGTGAGTTCAAGTATAAAAATAAAGTTAGAAAGGGTTACAAGCAAATAAAAGTGAAAACATGCCTCTAAAAGTCTAAATCTTAATCTAGCAAGGTACAGGTTTTGTTCAAAATGCTTTTTCTCACCTATATTCAGTTGCCAGAGAGTTCAACCCCTCCTTGGTGGAAGGACCCATCTTTCTCAGCATGCAAGAGCGCTGTTCCTTTGTGTATGTCTAGTGATGGATGCAAAGATGGCTTCTGTCTTTGCTTATATCTTCCAAGTTCAGTGACTTTGTTTCAAGAGGCAGGATGACCTCATGCTGTTCTTCCCTTCCTGTCTGTAAATGGGGCTTCCATTGTTTTGATTCCACCATGCATAATTTTTATAGTGGACAGGTAAATGGCTACTTTTCTCCTGTCTGGAACGGAACCTGTTTCTCCCTGTTTGGCCACAGACTTTAAAACATGATATCATTTAGTATCCATATTTCCTCGTAGGGTGTCAATACATACATTTCACAGTGATATTAATCACCACTATGTCATTAGCTTTCAGAAAAGACCTCACTCTATACACTTCTATATTGTATTCAATTACTAGATGCAATCGCTTATCACTTGAGGTTCACCCCCCCACCCGTAATTATACACCAGTAAACCTTTGCAGTGTATTCTTCTGAAAAGTAAAACCCAGACCCAGCTTCTCTCTCCTGCTGGGGCATAGACGCCATGCTGTCTCCTCCCTGACTTGTTAGTGTGAGGTTTGCCTCCACCTCTTGTTATCTTGATAGGTCTTCTTGATGAGAAATTCATTCTCATCGTCTTTCAGAGTACTTTGGAGGAGTCGGGGAGGTCTAGGTTGGATATTAGGAAAAAACTTTTTCACTAGGAGGGTGGTGAAGCACTGGAATGGGTTACCTGGGGAGGTAGTGGAATCTCCTTCCTTAGAGGTTTTTAAGGTCAGGCTTGACAAAGCCCTGTCTGGGATGATATAGTTGGGGATTGCTCCTGCTTTGAGCAGGGGGTTGGACTAGATGACCTCCTGAGATTCCTTCCAACTCTGATATTCAATGATTCTAAGTGACTCCCAGGAGGGGAAAACACATGCCTTTTTCTGGGGTAGACTTGTTTACCATCTCCCTCTGACATGCCTGGTTTAAACACACTTGAGTCATAATTCTAGCATGTATCTGTAACTTTTAATACCCACTGCACAGATATCTCACAGAAGAATCTAAAATAAATGATCAATAGGTTGTTAGTTTTCCAATGATACCTCACGAGGTATATTTTGTACAAAGATTATTACAGTAGTGTGTAGGGTGTGAATACGAGAGTTCTTAGTGTCCAAGAGGGCCATGCCCGACTCTCTGTTTTCTCTCCCTCTGTCAGGGTGGCTTGTAGTCCGTGTGAAGAACCTCTGCTCAGGAGGGCTGCCAGTTGTATCTGGGTCATGCACAGTGAGAGGAAGCTCCATTTACCTTTATCCTCCTGACCTTACACAGACCAACCAGGACTTGCCATAATCTGGCCCTTTCTGAATGCAAGATATTTAGTGCTGGATGCTGCCCTTTACTGTCCCTAGTTGTGGTGGGGTTTGCAAATGTGAGACCAGTGGAGATACACGAGCATAAAGGGGGTCAGAATTTGGCCCTTATCTATGTACTTGCTGGATTAATTTGTACATTGGCGCCTCCTCATATGTGTAGTCAGCAGAGAGCTCTCAGTTTACATGTGAGTTTACACATCTTTCATTTTAAGTCACATCTAAATGTAAAATCCAGCACTCAGGGTCATTATGTGGATTTGTGACACCCTCTATAGAGCTGCGGATCTATAAACCAATGAACAGATTATACAATCTCTCCTCTATGTGTTTTTTCGTCTCTGACAGGTGTAATATTGATAATATCCTTTGTTTAATAAGTCATTCGGCCAAGCATAATTCAATAGAAGTTACCAATATATTTTGCACTTTCCTTAGCTGTTTCATAGCATCATGTAGAGAGAACCTAGCTGAATGGAAATTGCATATAAAAATGTAAATGGTAGATTGCATTATTCTGTGAGACTTGGCACACAGCAAAATGAAAAGCACTAGTTTGTCCGCTAAGACATGCTGCAGTCCATCTAGCATGTCCTAGCTGATAAACCCCAACCTGGGATGTGTTTTTAATTTCACTGTGAAGTCTCCTACATCTCACAAAGTACTGCAACCCTAAACATTGCAGTACATGGTGATAAACAGAACTAAGTTTTCTACATCTCAGTTTATTTGTACCAAAAGAATAATAATAGTTAATACTAATACTTATCTCTTAGATATAGCACTTTTCATCAATCAGTCTCAAACAGCTTCCCAGTCTATAATATATTTATCCTCACAAAAACCTCTGTGATGTAGGAAGGTACCATCATCCCCATTATAGACATGAGGAATTGAGGCACAAAGAGGCTAAAGAGACATCTAGACTGCACGCTTTTTACAGCAGCATACAGAGTACATACACTCCACCCTCTACCCCAGCACATGTATAAATATTTCTTGTGGGTGGTGAGGCGCTGCTTAGGCAAGTAGAGGAAAGACACACCTGACCCCGGTGTGATGAACCCAGATACAGACCCTTCTTGGCGCTCTACAGCCCAAGCAGTGTCTCCCCATTTACACTGCAGTTTTGAGCGGTGCAATGTCCCACTGCCTCTCCACTGCTGGAGTCTTTCCCTGCTGCAGAGAAAATCTCCAGGAGTGAGAAAAATCTCGGGCAGAAGGGAGGCAGCAGACAAAGGCTCAGGCAGCTTCCTTCTGCTGTAGCCTTTACCCACCACAGTGAAAGGCTGGCAGAAGGGAAAGGCTCTGGCAAGGAGGCAAAAGGGAAAGGCTTTGGCAACTCTCTGCTGCTGGAACCTTTCCCCACTGCCTCCTCCTGGCAGAGCCTTTCCTTGCCACAGTGAAAGGCTTTGGCAGCAGGGAGCTGCCTGAGTTTCCCCACAGTCTCCCTCCCACTGGAGCCTTTCACTGATGTTTGTAGCTATACATACCCTACACACCACTGCCAATGTTGTGCAGTATAGATGTAGCCTAAATGACTTTCCTAGGGTCACACAGGTCACCATGGCAAAGCAGCGTATTGAGCCCAGGGCTCCCATGTCTTAAACTAGTGCTGTAACCACTGGACTATTCTTTCATGAACATTTTCTCAGACAAAGCCATAGTGCCACAGATATATATGGTACTGCTGAGCTGTTTTATATGCAGTTTATGATTGCAACAGTTACAAGTAGGGTATGAGAAATGGTGGTGGCTATTCTAAGCTTTATAGGATGCTTTCTGCTCAGACTGATGCTGGCTAAAGTGTTCGGAGCCTGCAGTTTCAGCCAAAATTTTTGCCCTTGTTACCCAGTGCTAATCTTATTCCTACTGTTTTAGGTAGAGAACTGGTTAGGAAATCTGTCCTGCATTGGACAAGGCAGAATGAGATATGCAACAGACAAAATCATGTAAATCAAGGTCCTTTTACCAGGTGGTCATTAATCTATGTTAAACACTGACATTTGGCAGAATCCTAGCTAAGAAAGGCCCCCCACAGCTGTCAGACCATCATAAAAACAACTTTCATAACAAACAGCCTTGTTTTCCTCCATTGGGGCTTTCCTCAGAGTGGGATTGCACCCGTATAACTGAATGGCAAATTTGGCCCAATGAGTGGTATGAAGTGAATATTGTGCTGCTGTTATAGTATGCAGAAATACAACTTGTTGTTTGTAATTAACTCAATATTGTGGCAGCCCTACTGAAGTCAACTGTAATTTTGCCATTTTGCCAAGGGGTCAGGGTTTTACCCTTGGATTTTGAAGCACAGGCACCAACTTTCCAAAGTGCCGGGGGTCAGGCCCCGCCCCCACTCCACCCTTCCCCCCCAAATCCCACCTTGCTCCACCCCACCCCGCCTCTTCCCACCCAGTTCCACCCCCTCCCCTGAGCACGCCGTATCATCACTCCACCCACTCCCCACCAGAGCCTCTTGCACGCTGCGGAACATCTGATTGCAGCAGGTGGTAAGCACTGGGATAGGGGGATCCACTGACCTGTGGGGCCCATCACTGGGTGGGAGGCGCTGAGGGAATGGGAGGAGTTGATAGGGGGGCTACTGGTGGGTGCTCAGTGCCCACTATTTTTTCCCCAGGGATGCTCCAGCCCCAGAGCACCCACGGAGTCGGCACATATGTATCCTTTGATCCTTATGTATCCTTTGATCCTGCAGACTCTTCCACTCTGCTAGCCTGTCCTCCACTCCGCAAAGTCAATTTGTGCAGGTGCAGTGATCTGCCTATGTAGAGAAGCTTGCAAGATTTGAGGCATAGTTAAATGTAAAGTTATACTGCATTTCCAGGAGGGAGCTGCATTTTTTTTAAAAAAATATGTGTATAAACATTAGTAAAAATCAATCCCCAAAGCAGACACCAAGTACTACCGGTTGAAAAACTATTTAAGTGCCATCGTTAACCTGCTATCATTACTGAGTTGTTATAACCTTAGCAAATGTGAAACAGAGTTGTTGAGTTTATTCGGTGAACATATATATATTGCATCTCTGAGTATATCCTTCATTCAGAGCCAATTTCTATGTAGGTGAGAAGCAGCAGCCCTATCCAGCAATGCTCTCTATTTGTCTTGTGTTATTAGGATGTTCTTATAAGCTTTGTTTTTGCTCTTTAACATTTGCAGACAATGTAGGCTCATTTTCGTGAATACAGATTTTTGCGTTTCATTGCATAAAGCAGGAATGTTAATTTATTATGGAATCAGCACATTTTATTTCATGAAAATGGTCTTCATTTGTTTCTATATCACATTGCCTCATAATAAGCTATATCACTAGGTTCTGGAATGCTAGGGGAATGAAGGATTAGCTGAGACTCAATGTACCTTGAACTTTCCCTTGCTTGGCAAGGAAAGCTTTAAATGCTAGGTCTGTGTTACGAGAATTTTTTTTTTTTATTTGCCAGCAACTGTAAAAGCAGACAGCTGCTGTCTAATGAAAGAATAAACTAAAAGAAAGAAAAAAATCAGTGAATACATTGCAGCTGGGGCATCCAAGCTGCTTTGTATTGATCTAAACAAAACATGAGGCAGACATGGATCAAAAAATGGATGTGTGTGTGTGTGTTGTTTGTTAGTTTAAACTAAATAGCTAGTGAAACTCAAAGCCAAGTGAGTTTTTTGTTTGTCCCTTCCCCACAAAAGGTACAGACTCCTATTCTCCCCTGTTGGTCATCTACCCTCCTATCACCTTCTACCATCTTCAGTGAGCATCTGAGTGGCCCTTGGATGACCATCAGATGGCATATTGCTGTCCTATATGGATAGATAATTATATATATATAGAGAGAGAGCGAGACATTTGTTTTAATTGTGGGCTGGTTGCTGGCTTGATGTCCCCCATCCCTCCATCATACATACCAGTTAAGGATCTCCTGAGAAGAGTGATGGGAACAAGGGGCTTTCTTGGCCCCTATTCTCCAGCAGCGGGACTGGTAACAGTTGTTCTCTCTGTCTACAAGCTAACTAATGTAGGTGTATCTTTGCCATGGTATCTGAGTGGGAGCTGTATTTGTTCTCATATGGGAATGGAGATGTTTTTAGGCCCAAACACTCTAGCTTGTCTTGCAGCCCTAGAGTAAAAGGGCTGGGCAACAGGGTACTTTGGAAGAATAGGGGAATGCCAGGCTGCCCTCTCAAAGGCATAGTTTATCATTAGGAATACCACAAAACATACACTCTGTATTGCACAGCACCAGAATCTTACCCTTTTCCAACAAGCTCTGTAGATAGGAAGAGCCCTTTCAAAGCCTTCAGTCTCTAGGTCGAATTACAGCATTGGGAGAAGAAGAACCGAGTCAGATGCGATGCCAAGTACTTTGTGCTTCAAAAGCAAATAATTATTCCTTACTCATTTACTTTTCCTTTCTTTTGCTTCCAGAAATCTCCTTTATGTTTACCCACAAAGGTTGAATTTTGCTAATCGACTGGCCTCTGCAAGGAACATTACCATTAAGATTCAGTTTATGTGTGGAGAAGATGCTACCTGTGCAATGCCGGTAATATAGACTGAATAAGAGGATCCGACATCTGTGGAGCATACTCAACTAGCTGTAGTACTGACAAAACCTGTGAAGGGTTGACTTGTGACCTCATGTTTCACACACAGCTACGATTTTTTGTGGGCCTTGCACTGAAACCGGAATGGTTTCAATCGCAGTGCTCATGAAGCATGCAGTTTACATCAGGAAGCAGGGCTAAAGGACTGAGGAACAGCAGAAGAGACTTGTAATTAGTGTGGAACAGGAACATATCCTCCTGTATTCTCTAATGCTTCGTGTATTACATGAAAGAGTAAACATTCTGTAGCTTCTATTTAAAAAAGAATAAGATTGCCTTCTATGTGAGTGCCATGCTGGGAACTCTACCAGTAAATCCACAGAGGTTCAGAAACCTGTTAAGAATGTTATATTCTGTGTCCCACTGACCTAATCCTGGCACTATGAATGCACAAATATCAGGTCCATCCATGCATAGCACTTAGGATAGAACCTGTGACCTTAACACTGGAACAGTAAACAGACCCACAGTGAGACAGAACTGGTAAACATCTTCATATGCAGATAGTTTTCCATTCAGCTGCCCAAGATATCTAGATATCTTTGTGTGTGTGAAACTGTGCAACCTTGATGTTCTTTTAACAAAGTTTTGTTTTAGATGTTTAAATATACAGTATTGAAAAAAGTATTCAAATCTGAGTGTTCTATTTTCTATCAGCAGGTTGTCATGGATGGGATGTGTAATATACGTTCGTCCCATTCATGACAACCTGCTGATAGAAAATAAAATGCTGTAATTTTTCAACATTTAAATCTTTCTGAAAGGTGATATAAAATTTGATAGCTATGTGCCTGATCACTATTACTTTTATTTTTGAATACAGATCATTTTTGGAAAGTCTTCAGGTCCAGAATTTTTGCAAGAGATGTACACAGCTGTCACATATCATAACAAGTGTGTACTATTATCAATATTCTTTTTATTATATATTAAATATCAGTCATTTGCTCAGGGATGCTTTAACTGTATATACCTTTTTAAAATACTTTAAAACCCCACACAGTTGATTAGTGAAATTCCATATTTTTCTGATTCCAAATACTGCTTTGAAGATTTGTCACATTCAGAATTGAAATAATCCCATTCATTGAAATCATGGAGACTGGGGGATATTATTATTATTATTATTGATGATGATATTAGATTTATTTTTCAGAAGGAAATTCAAGGATTTTCCCTATTTGAAAGTTAAGAAGTATGTCCAGAAGTAAAAAGCAGTTCTGGGACTTTAGAATATTCCTTATTTGGATGAATTAGCTGTTCCAAACAAAGCTAAATAGAAACACTCAGGTCAATTTGGACCCAGAATTTAGGTGTTGTTAAAACGAGTGTTTTCAAAACCAAAGATTAATAGCAGGCAGTTTCACAAGTGTGGAGAGAAGAGACATCTGAGGTGTCTCGGTGTGGTCTCTCCATTTCTGCAGGGCAGCTAATTCATAGATTGATGTTTATGTATGAGTACATCATTGGCCTACTTGAGCTAATACACATCTTGATACATCTAGCTATTTGTCTAGAGACTTAGAGAACTCATATCATAGTAGTATCTGGGCCCCTAAACGCAAGTTAGCCTTCCTACCTGTCTCATGATGTATGTGTTTGGTATTTTTAAAACAGGTCTCCTGACTTTTATGAAGAGGTGAAAATTAAACTGCCAGCTAAACTCACAGAAAAACACCACCTACTGTTCACATTCTGCCATATCAGCTGTCAGCCAAAGCAAGGAGCATGTGTAGAAACCCTTCTGGGATATTCAGTAAGTCACTTGCGATTTACACTTCAGCTCCCTGTGGACACAGGCCTTTTGTAGAAATAACTAACTCATTTCCTCACTTAGTCCCCAGCCAAAGTAGCAAAAACGTTCTATCTTGTTATTAGAGAGACAAGGTGGGTGAGGCAATATCTTTTATTGGACCAACTTGTGTCTGCCATCCTGGGATCAATATGGCTACAACAACGCTGCATATATCCTGTTATAACAATTTCCAGACATGAGTGATAGGGTCTTGATTTTAACACTCCCCAGTACCCACATCTGCATTCAAATGTTATGGCTTTTGTGGCTACATCAAAAGAATTAACAAGCACAGGTACAGATCACAGACTGGATCAGATGCCCTGATCCTGCAAAGAATTCTGAAGGTACTTAACTTTACACACTGAGAGTGGTCTCAGTGAAGTCTGACCTTATATCACACACTGGCTCTTATGTCATGCAGGGGCATGATGACACTTCTGCAGATTTTGGCAGAAATTACTGTGGAGTCAAAAACAGTTCTGGTCGATATCTAATCATTGTTCTGTTGACTGTAATTATCACAAACTAGATAAATAGCCATACTCTCATGTAGTAATGAATATCACTTTGTTTTTGCCTCATCTATTTCAGTGGCTGCCAATTCTATTAAATGATCGTCTCCAGACTGGACATTATTGTCTTCCTGTTGCCTTGGATAAGTTGCCTCTAAACTATTCAATGCATTCTCCAGAGGTAACAAACAAAATAGCTAATAGATACTATTTCCCCAGTTAAAGGGGCACTGTCAGTATTTTAGGCTCCAACATTTGCCTAACGTGATTGGAGGAACCCTTCTCTATGCTTAAACAAATCAACCAACCAATCAACCAACCCCAAAAAGATTTTAAAGAAAACCCCTAAACCAAGTGACTGTGCAGTCATGCACTTGCTTGTGGGTGCCAAAATAATCATTTGCTTGCTGGTACAGGCCCTACAGACCTCCAACAAGCTCCATCCTTGGGGTTTGGGTCATATGACCCTTAATACTCTCCTGCTACTTAGTGGCTCAGAACATCCAACTATCCCATGGGAATATCACTGCCTAGAGTTTTCAGGAAAGGTGTTGCCAAGTGTGGAGAAGCAGGGATCAGGCTCCCCCAAGAAGACAGTGAGGTGGAGGACAAAGCCCTCTAAGAAAATATTGCTAATGTGAAGGGGACCAGACAGATTCAAACTGCATCACTGAGCCCAGTCTCTCTGGCAGAGCAAACCAGAACCCCACGCAGAATAGTGTAGAATGAAAAGATGTGGAATAAAAAGGAGATATCTGAAGTACGTCTAATTTGTAACTAAAAAACACCCTTAAAACTATGTGCACTCTGTGTAAACGGTATTTGCTATTTGGCCACTTACAGGGAAGAGTGCTAAGCTGATCATCTTGTTGTTTTATCTTCAACACAGAAAGTTCCATCACAGTCACCTCCAATTAAATGGGTCGAAGGGCACAAGGGAGTGTTTAACGTAGAAGTGCAGGCTATTTCATCTATTCACACTCAGGTAAAGAATCTACAGCCAATCTTTTACATGCAACATAAGCTTCATTTGAAACAAACTGCTGGGGCTTGGATGGCTGAGGGGACTGGTGAATGGGATACAAAGCTCTTCACCTCTTGGTTGCCCGTTCAAATTTTGGTGACTTTTTTACTTCTTAGCCAACCATCTCTATTGCTCTATGATTGCTTGTGGTTGCAGCAGTACAGAATATGCAGTAACTGTCCAGCACCACATGCTGACTATTTGATTGTATTCACAGGACAACCACCTGGAGAAATTCTTCACTCTGTGTCATTCTCTGGAAAGCCAGGTCACTTTCCCAATTAGAGTGATGGAACAGAAGATCACAGAGGCTGCCCTGGAACATGAGTTGAAACTCAGCATTATTTGCCTGAATTCCTCCCGCCTGGAGCCCCTGGTCTTGTTTTTACACTTGGTGCTGGAGAAACTTTTCCAGCTGGCTGTGCAGCCCATGGTTATAGCTGGTCAGACAGGTACTTATTGCCATTGACTAACAGAATAGCAGTAGGGTTGGAAAGGGCCCACAAGCAAACCAGGTTGGTGGATGGGAGACATTTTGCTAAATTGGCTGGCTTTAATTTGATATTAGCAGATTTAGCTTCTAGAGGGTATTTATGGGGATTTGAGATAGGGGAGTGTTCAACTTCCTGCAGTTTATTCGGGCAATCAGCATGTGCTCTGTACCCAGCTACAGTATCTGCTGACTGACATTTATATCAGTAACCGAATATCCAAAGTTATAATCTATGCCAACATAAATTTTGGAAGGGTTATTAAAGCTTGTGCTTCAGGGCTTAAGATGATGTCTGACTATTAGAGATCAGATTAGGAAAAGATCTATGTTGGGGGAGCAGATTAGTCCACATTTGCCAACTGCAGGGTTCTTACACCTTTCTGTGATGCAATTGGTGCTGGTCACTGCCAGAGAGAGGATACTGCTTGGATGGATGTTGGGCAGGATTTCTCAAACAGGAGTCGCCACTTGTGTAGGGAAAGCCCCTGGAGGGCTAGGCTGGTGTGTTGGCAGTAGGAGCCGCGATCAGCTGGACCTGCAGACGGGGCAGGTAAACACACCGGCCCGGCCCACCAGGGGCTTTCCTTACACAAGCAGCGACCCCTGTTTGAGAAACCCCGATGTTGGGTCTGATCCAGTCTAGCAATCGTGATGTTTCTGTGTTTAGCTTTGAATTTGTTAAAGTCTAGATTAAACAGTGAATGGATTAGATGTTATCTGCTCAAAGAATGCTCTGTCTTAACTGAGTTATGCCTTTTAATGCTTAGATTAATTCTTTCCCTTTGGTTCACAGCCAATTTTTCCCAGTTTGCCTTTGAATCTGTGGTCGCAATAGTGAACAGTCTTCACAACAGTAAAGACCTGAGCAAGGACCAGCATGGGAGAAACTGTCTCTTGGCATCATATGTCTACTATGTGTTTCGCCTTCCAGAGCCTCAAAGAGATATTGCCAGACTAGGTATTTGGGTTGCTTTCTCCATAAAGTAATTCCCTTCTCCCTGACCTGCCCCAGCCCCTCAGATTGTAGGTAGCAGGGGTGTGCATGGCTCCTGACATTTGGAGTCATGTGTATTCAGAAGGAGCAGGATTTAAAAGGTACTTTAATGTATAGTCCATGCAAGAAATAGGAGAGAGGGCAACAGTGCAGTGGGTGCTATAGGGCAAGATGGTGCCTTTAGGAGTAGCCCTGAGCAAGCTGCACCACCCCAGAAGTAGTCTCAGGTGACGTTGTGCCCTGCTCATAGACTGATAGAATTTAAGGTCAGAAGGGACCATTATGATCATCTAGTCTGACCTCCTGCACAATGCAGGCCACAGAATCTCACCCACCCACTCCTGTAACAAACCCCTAACCTATGTGTGCAGTGGTTACATACCTCTCAGCCTGCCATGGCCCAGATGTGGGACATGGTGTCTGACAGACACACATAGACCTGTTCAGGCAGGAAACTTTAAAATGTGGTGGGATTCCTTTCTTTGGTGTATCTCACTCTCTCTGGACCCTCCATTTCTGAATGAGGGCACCCCAGATTTATGTGCCATGTTGGTAACTTTCAGAGTAAAATGAGTGACATCCGTCAAATTGGGAGACAGTAGAAAGGAATGGATAGTGAATCATAGAATCATAGAATATCAGGGTTGAAAGGGACCTCAGGAGGTCATAGAATCATAGACTTTAAGGTCAGAAGGGACCATTATGATAGTCTAGTCTGACCTCCTGCACAACGCAGGCTGCAGAATCTCACCCACCCACTCCCACAACAAACCCCTAACCTATGACTGAGCCATTGAAGTCCTCAAATCATAGTTTAAAGATTTCAAGGTGCAAATCCTCCAGCAGGTGACCTGTGCCCCATGCTGCAGAGGAAGGCCAAACACCCCCAGGGCCTCTGCCAATCTGCCCTGGAGGAAAATTCCTTCCCGATCCCAAATATGGCGATCAGCTAAACCCTGAGCGAGGTCATCTAGTCCAACCTCCTGCTCAAAGCAGGACCTAATCTCCAACTAAATCATCCCAGCCAGGGCTTTGTCAAGCCTGACCTTAAAAACCTCTAAGGAAGGAGATTCCACCACCTCCCTAAGTAACCCATTCCGGCGCTTCACCGCCCTCCTAGTGAAAAAGTTTTTTTTTCCTAATATCCAACCTAAACCTCCCCCACTGATCTATACCAGTGACTCCCTTCTGATCTATACCAGGAGGAAATTATTTCCCTCCTCCCACCCTCTGTGCTGGTTCAGCTATTCCGGAAAGAGAGTAGGGAGATGGGGCCAGGCTCACCCTTCCCCACCTACCTGCTCCAGGGAGGGAGTAAGCAGATGAATAACCCTTCATTTTCCTACATACCTGGACCCAAAGAGACGGGGTGAGGGTGATAGGGAGGGGAGTTTATTCCCCTGCTCAAGTGTGTAGTCTGAGCTCTTCTTGAATATTTGGCTGATGTTGGGATGTGGTAAATCTCAGGGCTTATCCACACCTTGAAATTTACTGAAAACAGCTATTCTGGAATAATCGTTCCTGATTAGGTAGTCTGACGCATTTCTGAGTGTAGACAAGCCCTCAGTTTCTATCACCTACATCAAGGGTGGAGATAGAGTTTTGAGCCCAGATGTGTGTACGTCTGTCTAATGTGCAGCAAGAGACTAATGGGTTGTCTCTGAAGTGGAAGGAGAAAGGAAGGAAAGAGAAGCTGCTGCTGTGGAGCTGCTGCTCTGATCTTCCTCTGGTGCTCTCTGTCTTGGTGTTGTGCTGGACAGCTCACCACCCTTCCCCTAACTCTGAATCCCCTGGCTCCAGGCCTAGTTAGGTTATCAAAGGTGAGGTTGGTGGAGAGGCTTTCAGAATCTACATGCTGTTCTTGTTCGGTTTGCTTTGGGAGCACAGAGTAAAACTGGCTTTCATGGGATCATAATGTTATGTTAATATGATATCCAGTCCTGATTAAAAAAAAAAAAATGTGTTCCGGTGACCAGGTGCAGCAGGAAGTGCTAATTTGCCAGAGTCTCGTTATTACACATTTGGGCGCACCACAGCTGTGTCTGTTGGGTCCAGACTTCTCCAGAGCCGGGTAATGAGCTGCAGCAATCCAGATATTCATGGTACACAGACTGCTACTGATGAGGAAGTCAAAAATATCATGTCATCGAAGGTAAGGGAGGAAAAAAAGCTTGGTAGATAGAGGTGGGGTCTCACCCAAAACCCAGATGAAGGACCCAGATCCAGACTTTGTGGGTGGACTCATCTCTACTCATATACGCTGCATATGCCACCAAGAAATCTTGCTGTTCACCTGGGAGCTAAAACAGCAAGCTAAAGCTCTGGTGCCAAATCTTTAAGTCCTTTCTCAGTGTCCCAGAGAAGTGAACAGTAGTTTGACATCAGTAAGGTCTTCAGAATTTTGTCTCTGGATGGATGGATTTTCGTCTCCACTGCAGGATGTGCATATTTTCAGATCTCTAATAATTCTTTTTTTGTGTTCTGAAAGATCTATCCATGACAATACCGAGGGTGTTTATGAGGGACTTGATCCAGCTCTTGTTCAAGTCAATGAAAAGAGACTGCTGTTGACCTCACTGGAGGTTGGATCAGGCTCTAATGAGGGTTAAACACATCTTACAAAGAAGAATTGCTCTTCTGATGCCGAGAGGGAAAATACTCCATTTCTTCACAGCCATTTTTTAAAATCACAGTGCCTGTTTAGTGCCGAATGTGTGCACTTCAAATGAGAGACTAGGTGGGATGTCCATCCTCAACACAGTGCTTTTACATCAGCTAGTATGGGCACCAAAAGCATCTGCTTTGGTGATGAGTTCTTCTTTTGTGAGTCCTTAATTTACCCATTGAATTAAAGTGAAACATAAACTCGTTTTCTTCTTTTCCTTGTTCAGAATTACATAGAGTGTTGATGTTAATTATGTGTAGCATAGTGCTTTTGCAGTGGTTTGTTTTCAGACTTGATTATAAGACACTTTCTAAATCTGTTCTCAATCCAATGTGGATGTGCATCTCCTGTTAAAGCAAATGAGACTTGTGTCTAGCTTGAGGGAAATAAAACAAAACAAAAGAGAAGAACTAGTCATATTTGCAAGTTATGAATATTTGATTTGTTTATATGGATATATTTATTCATCCATATCAGTTTTTAATAGTGTAGACTTGTATTTAATTGTTTATGAATTTTACTCCTATTTCCTGTGTCCTAAAACATAACTCAACTCTAGAGTCTTTTAATTTACCCAAATTAAAACAAAGTTAACATGCAGGTTATTAAAGCTGCATCACATTAATAACAACATTGCAGGTTATTAAAGCGTGCATCACAGCAATTTACAATGCTTGGGTGAGTACTGCCATTTCACCACCTTTTAAATGGACATTGTTTTTAATGAAAGAAACTCCCAGCTGTCATTTTATTTGGTTGTTCTAAATATGAAATTTCTTTCAAGAACAGCTCTTGTTGAGTGGATGAATTAAGAGAGCTTTAAGGTCTAAATGCAATACTTGAGTAGGCCACGTGGTGGAGGTATTTACATTACTTTCCTTTGAATTCCAAATCCTGGCACTGTTTCTCTTCTACCCCCCTGCTTCCCCCATTACTGGGTATGTGTGTGAGAGAGGATAGTAGGGGAGATTTGTATGTATTTATTTATTTTTTACCACTAGCAGCTGACTCTCCTTTGTTAATTAATTAAAATCCCCCCGTGGCTTTTGGCCCTGTTCTCCAGGTTGCAGATCGCAGCTCCAGTCGGATGTCTTTCTATATTGAAGCCACCAACGACACATCAAATGCGTCTGTAAGCCCAAGACCATCCAGTAAAAAGGTAGAGTGCTACACAATGCGAGAGCAATCTGAAGCCTGGCTGAGAGCTGTTAAACACCTGCTAAAACAAACCTTGCCAGTAACACTTAGATGAGGTGCAGGGGAGAGGGAAAGAATTAATTTATCAGTTTTGGCAAATAAGCTTTGTGCCATAAAAGTGATGTTTATACCAGGGAGGTTGACCAGTAGATAAATTAATATATCTTCATTTTTGTATCAACCCCCTCAATCTCAGGCTCTTTAGATTCTGTTTCCCAAGTAGTTCTGGCAGGTAACCAAATGCCTCACAGGTCAATGTACATGAATGGAGACTCTTTACTTTGACTTGTAATGATCATAATGGATCCATGTTTCCCAAGGTAAAGGAAGGGCAGTGAAGGACTAGCTGTGGTCTGAATTCACCAAACTGGCTTTTCCCCTGCTCATCGTCTTTGAAACCAACCCAATCTGTCTCTCTGACCCAAAGTACATGTTCCAGGGTAGCAGTTATTAGGAACATAGAAACTCCCACACTAGATCAGACAAGTGATCCTTCTAGTCCAGTCTGCTGTCTCTCACAGCGACCAGCAACAGCTGTTTTAGAAGAAAGTGCGAGATACCCTGCAGTTGGTAGTTAAGGAATAACTTGCCCAAAGGGGAAGTTTCTACCTGACCTCTGTTAGAGTTTGAGTTATGTCCTGAAGCATGAAGGTTTATATCCATTCCTAATTCTTAAGGGATTAATTATCCTGTCTAATGTAACTGGAGATGTTTCCATTATCCATATCAGTATCTGGTATTTCTACTTGTATACTTTTTATATAGAGAATGGACCATGATGCAAAGTTTAAATCTGGATCTGAACTTCTTTAAAGTTTGGGGTGTTTGGATCTGGGTTTTCAGTTCAAAGTCATCTTTACACAGTATTGTTTTCAAATAGGATCCAGTGCAAAGGTCTTGCTTTAAGGATTCATTCATTCCCACCCTTTAGCATTCACCATCTTCCCCCCAACCTCAGAAACGCTAATGCATTACATAAAAGTGCTCAGAATCAGCATAGCCTGAAATTCACTCCCTAAACACATTGCCCAAAGCCCATGAGTTATGGGCTTGAGTAATGGCTGCTTCCCATCTGTGCCTTCATTTGGTGATCCCTCAGCACTGGATGTGGCTACAGTGACCCCTCACCCCATCTGTTCCCATCAATCTCTCCAGCATATATGGAGTGCAGAGGCCTCCGTGCCCAGCAGCTCCTTCCACATCACCCCCCCTCACACAAACGGCCACTGTAGTATGGAGGGCCTTGCACACACGGAGTGAATTTCACCCACATAGTATGGATTGAGGGGTCAGTGTTGGAAGATGAATTGAGTTTAAATCATTTCTCACCATGCTGTGTTTGTTGCCTAGCATTTTCATGAAGAGCTAGCACTGCAGATGGTGGTCAGCACTGGCATGGTGAGAGAAACCGTCTTCAAGTATGCCTGGTTCTTCTTTGAGCTTCTGGTAAGATTTTGTTCACAGCATTATATAACAATTGAGAAATTAAATGCCACTTGTACCCAATGCCACAGATGCAGATTTGTTGCTGTCTTAACCACCTATACCCCCCAGTGCATCACAACCCACAGTTTAGGAACATGCCCATACTCTGTGTGTGTATGTATCTGTGTCCATGTCTGTCCATCAGTCTGTCCAGCTAATAAGAGTCTGAGGCACACAGTGTGGACTGTCCTCCAGATCTGAGCCTCCCCATAGTTTGGAGGTATCGGGCTAGGGGGGTTGGTTCAGATCCAACTCTCCATGGACCCCTGATGACTCCAACACATAAACAGAAAAATCAGCCTTGCGGGAATTCTCTGAAATAATTTATCCTAACTGTAGCCAGCAGGATCTGCCCAGGGTCGAGGATTCAAAGAATCTTGCTTATGTTGCGCACTCATTGGTCCACAGCTGGCAAAGCACTGCAAGACAACAGTCAAGCTAGTATCTTTCCTTCATTTCAGATGCATACCAGCTGCCATTTTCTCCACTCTGTTAATAGCATGGGCCACTGCCCGCAGTGCCCGAACTCCACACACTGAGATTCTCCCGTGCAGGCCTGAGGTGACTGACGTCACTGAAAAATGTTCTGACTTATTGGTGAACACTGGCAGCAAATAAACCATCCAAAAGCCAGCCAGGAAGTAGGAACTGTCATCACGAGGGGTCAGAGCAGCAAGAACCCTTCGTGAGCACAAAAAGGACCCACATCCTGCATTCTCTCCGATCTCAAACTCCTGCCCAATGATCTTCTCTTTCTTTCTCATTATTGAAGCTATGACTTACTGTGAGCTTTGGATGTGTGAGGGAATGCAGGATGGAGACTAGAAAGTGAGGGGGTCAAGAATGGAAAGGTTTTTTGAAAATGGATTTGACTTTTCTGCTGCTGGCTTTTTGCACCCCGTCTATGTGGTGGCTGAATGTAACACTTTTCTTCTAAGTACCAATGTTCTGTTAGAATGTCAGCACCGACTTGAGAACATGGCGGTCCAGCGGGGGTGGTGTGCTTTGCCACATATGTCATAGTATTCTTTCCTCAATCTGAACCTTAGAGTCCAAAAAATGAGGTACTAGCATGAAATCCTCTAAGCTTAATTACCAGCTTAGATCTGATATGCTGCCACCAATCAGGATTCTGAGTACCTGATAAACTCTGGTCTCCCCAACCTCCTGGGGTCCCCAAGACCAAATTCCTGAGTCTCACAACAAAGGAGATAAATATTTCCCTCCCCCTCTTTACCTCCTCCCAGATCTTTCCTGCTGGGTAACCAGAGATACAGTGCTTACTCCTTGAAACACACACAGAGAGATCGTTTTCTCCCCTCTCCCCTCACCAGAGCAATACAGATTCAGAACTCCGCTGAATCTATTCACAGAGGAAATTTACCTTTCCCTCCCAAAGTCCTGGGGAATAAGACTCAATCTTAGCTAACAAGGAGAAAAAAAAATCATTTAGGTCTTTAAAAAGAAAGTTTATAATAAAAGACAAAAGAGTAAAAATAATCTCTGTAAATAAGATGGAATATTACAGAGTCTTTCAGCATAGAAAATGGATAAACACCTTATCCAGAAAAAATACAATTTAAAATATTTCCAGCAAACTACACATTTGCAAATACAGAAAACATTTAAAAGACTAGACGTCTTCTACCTTTGTACTTACAATTTGGAAACAGAAGATTAGAGAGCCTGTAGGTACGTGTGGTCACTCTCAGAGCCCAGAGAGAACAAAGCAAAACCCAAAAACCACAAACAAAGGTTTCCCTCCCTTGAGATTTGAAAGTATCTTGTTTCCTGATTGGTCCTTTGGTCAGATGTTGTTTGTTAACCCTTTCCAGGTGAAAGAGACATTAACCCTTAGCCATCTGTTTATGACAACATATATTTGGTAAAATAGGCATTTATAGTCCAGAACTTGAGCAGAAACAGGGTCTGGAGTCCGTTGTACTTTAAGAAATAAAAATAAATAGGTGCCATGTAGGGAGAAATTGAATCTTTTCTAAGTGTATGCAGCATCTCAAGAGTGGAGAGTGTGTCTGATGCCTGGAACGGTCTCCCTCTCCTGGTATGCTAAATGACCATCTGCTCTTCTTTCAAATCCCTCCTTGAAACACCTTTCTTCTGTGAAGCTTTTGAGAGGTAATCCACCATCAAAAACCATTTAATAAATACCATACGTTTTTGATCTTGAAACTTAGTTTAGGTAACAGCTGTATTGTCAGTCTGTTCTAGATCCTAAACCTTTTGGTTCAGGGACTGTGCATTCCTCTGTATATTATGTACAGCACCAAGCACAATTATGAAGGATGAAATCCTAATGCTTGCATATAATAAGTGCGGCAGAAATATCAGGAATGCAAACCTCTCTGTTCTGTCCTCACAACTTGCATCAGCCCTGACCTACAGGGGCAACTTCTAGGAGTGAGACAATAGTTCAGCCTCCATTCTCACTCAGTCCATGGGCCCTCTGCTGACACTGACAACAAGTATGCTAGTTGTGATGGTAGTTTTGTGCGGGTGAAATTGAGGCTTGTGGGAAATCGGGCCCAAGTGCCACTGTTAAAGCAATCATTTGATAGTAATGGGTTTTGTTTTGCAGATAAAGAGTATGGCTCAGTATGTTCATAACATGGACAAGCAAGATACTCCACGAAGAAGTCGATTTTCAGATCGTTTCAAAGATGACATCACCACTATTGTCAATGTGGTCACCTCGGAGATTGCAGCACTTTTAGTTAAAGCACAGAAGGTAAATGTGGGATACAAAGAAATAAATGTAACATTTCCTAGCACTCTTTTTGTGGTTATTTCCCACAAGACCTTCTGAGCTAAATTCAACCCTGGTGTAACTTCACTGACATCACTGAAGTTACGTCAAAGATGAATTTGACCCGGTATTTCTATTTTATCTCACTTGTGTCAATCATTGTGTGGTAGATTCTAACATCCTTATTCATGTTGCATAGCACCTTATTCCACGAGTGGGTCCATAGATTGCCTGGGAATATTCAATAATTAAGGTAACACTTACCCTGGGGAAGGTTTACAGAATCTGGTTCCAAATGATATCATCACCAGCTTCAAATGCTGTTAATATGAAATTCACAGATCAAAAATAAAATCCTTACTTCACTGTAACTCTCTCCTCTTATGTATTTGAAAATCAACATATTTGGTTATAAAAATGGAAGAATTTAAAAACCTAACATACTTTTCACCACTTATGCCATTTGTTTACATTATGAATTTCAGTCATCTTGGACAATGGAAATAGATTAGTCAGTTTCATTCTCTGGTTTTCATGCACTAGCAAAATGCTACGGGAATGTTTAAATAAAAAATTGGGTCACTGTGATCTTTAAAAGCATTTCATGAAAATACTTCTGTTCACTTAAGTAAAACACTTTTTAACAAAATTTTCATTTATGCCCTCGATACATTAACCATGGCCTGTTTATGGCTTCTTAACAGAGAAGACACAAATAGTCTTATATGGGCAGTACTGTTAATTAGATCACATTCTGATAGGGTGAGGACAGAGGATCTAAACGTCAAAGTTCTACATGTGTGAAAATGTCAGCGAAGTGCCTAGAGGGTTTAGAGAACTGGACATTTACATTAATTATACTCAGAAGCCATAGATGGCACTTGAATGATTCTTACAGACAATGCAAAAGCAGCCTACGTGTCTTAACACAATATTTTGAGTATGTTTTTAACAGCTTGTTGCTTAAGTCCTGTAGTGATGAAGCGTGTCCCCCTGGCTTGCTTTGCCTAGGCTAGCAAACTGCTTGCACCATGATAGTAAGAAAATATTTAACAGCATGAGATCACAGAAAATAGCTTTATATATCTGAGCAGAAAAGACAAAAACATGAAAAAGTGACTCTCTGAACTCTGTAAAGCCACTCTGTCTAACATGAGACACTGAAGGCTATACATTTCCCTCAGTCTCGCTTCCTGAAACTGCTCTATCAGTCATGAATAAACAACCTCTGTGGGACTTGAACACAAGCTAATTAAAACGCACCCACATATGTACACACCAGCAACAGTCACACAGGCAATCAGACAGTTCTTTGCACTGAACTACCCGTAGAACCAAGATTTTACAGTCATATTAGTAAATTTCAAATAACTTGGGCCTTATTTTCAGAGTTGCTGAGTATATAGAGCTCCCAGTGACTTTAGTGGGAGCTGTGGGTCCCTGAAAATCAAACCATTAGTAAATATTCAGAACTGAGCTGCTAGATCATAAAACCTAGAGATTTGTCTTGCTGCATTTTTTTAAGAGTCTCAGATTTACAGTTTCTAAACAAAATATTTGTAAAAAGCACGACTAACACGGCAACTCCTCTGATATTTAAATAAAATATTTGATGTTCAGTAAATAGAGTTAAAGAAACATTTTGTCAAATCTGTGTTAGTATTTTAATTTTCTGTAAATAGTAAGCATTCAATTATTTTTTAAGAAAATGAGAGTAGAAATGATTGCAGCTGTAGGAGATGCAGACAGGACTTCAATTCCATTTCAGTGTTGTCATTTGCAAGCTTTGCATAACTAAAGGGCTGCCCAGAGGATTCAGGGGGCCTGGGGTCTTCAGCAGTGGGGGGGCCCCGGCACTAAATTGCTGCCGAACTGGCACTTCGGCGGTGGGTCCCAGAGCGGAAGGACCTCCCACTGCCGAATTGCCGCTGAAGGTCTGCTCCGGGGCCCGGGCCCTGCAAGACGTTTCCGGGGTCCCCAGAGCAAGTGAAGGACCCCACTCCAGGGCCTCCGAAAAACTCTCGTGGGGGCCCCTGCAGGGCCCGGGGCAAATTGCCCCACTTGGCCCCCCCCCCTCCTCCGGGCAGCGCTTCATAACTAAAACTATTTTGCTTCACTGTGATATCCATCTCTGTGAATAACAGCAGAAATAACTGTATAGGAGCAACTCTGTAGATTTTCATAAAATCATATACATTAGAGCAGGAGAAAGACAGGTCTAGCCATCCCTTTGTAAGCAGAAGGGCTATTCCAGGGGTGGGCAACCTGTGAGTCTGGAGCCACATGTGGCTCTTCAGAAGTTAATATGCGGCTCCTTGTATAGGCACCGACTCTGGGGATGGAGCTACAGGTGCCAACTTTCCAATGTGCCGGAGTGTGCTCACTGCTCAACCCCTGGCTCTGCCATAGGTCCTGCCCCCACTCCACCCCTTCCCGTCCCCTCCCACCAGCCTGCACTGCCATCCCCACCCAGCCTCCTGCACACCACGAAACAGCTCATCAGGAGGTGCGGGGAAGGAGGGGGAGGCGCTGATTGGCAGGACTACTGGTGACTGGAAGGCACTGGGGAGTAGGGGTGTGGGGGGAGCTATTTGGGGGCTGCTGACGTATTACTGTGGCTCTTTGCCAATGTACATTGGTAAATTCTGGCTCCTTCTCAGTCTCAGGTTGGCCACCCCTGGAATAGCCCTTCTGCTGTAGGCTATTCCCTACAGTGTATTTTTCTATATTGTGTCAAATCTATTTTTAAATTATTCCAGCAATGGAGCTTCCACAACTTCACTTGAGTGAATGAGTCTGGTGATTTTATATATTATAAACCACAAATTCTTTATTTTTTTAAAGGAAACTGAACAAGCAGAAAAGATCAACATTAGCTTGGCATTTTTCCTGTATGATCTGCTTTCTCTAATGGACCGTGGGTTCGTGTTTAACCTCATTAGACATTACTGTAATCAGGTATGCATCATTCAGGACAGTATCTGAATGAAGACTGGTAATCTGTTCAGTTCTGCTTCTGACTCGTTTTTGCATCAAGAGGCTGGCATTGGTAATAGTGCCCAAAAGGCAGGATACATTCCCTGCTTAGTGGAGCCTGGGAATAGGCAGTGAATGCTGTCTGCAACCATGTGGATCCCAGTGGATCTGCAGAAAGTGGGAGCCCCTCCCTGCTATTTCCTGGCCCTCCTACCCCATTAGCAGTAGCCACTTAGTGGACATACTGCTTTTAGGCCCCCTGCCGTTCCCGCAATCTGTATCTCTGCCAGTGGGACTCAGTGCACAAAGTGGAACGCTGCTATGAGCAGTATTAACTTTTTTCGTAATTTACCAGTGGAAAAGTCCCTGTATTTGGAGGCTCGCTTGCTGTATAGAACAGATACCCCCTTCTTCTAGGCATGCACCCCAACCTTATGAAGTCACAACTGTACAGTGTTTGAACAGAGGAGCTTGGAGGAGTAAGCGGGAGAAAATGTTTGTGCTGACCCTGCTCCTCCTCTGACATACACTGGCTACATTTCTGCAGATTTTTCAGGTCTCTGCTTCCCTCTGGACCATGCCACATGGTCTTAGATTTAAAAAAATCCATCTCGAGCTCTAACCTCTTGTGTTCTTTGTGAATGGCTCTGCTTCAATATCCTCCTGGAAAAACACAGTATAAAAATGCATGACATCTCCATTATTTTCATACATGTTATTTGGTGCTTCTTTATTTTTTTCTAAGCAGTTTGATCTTGTGATCCATATAGCCTTTCATGTTTACTGAAAAAAGGCCAAATTCTGCCACTGAACACATGCACAACTTCCACTGAAGTTCACAACTGTTTTGCCACAGTTTCTGCTGTGGCATTGCACTGGTGAAGGGATCTGACAGTACTCTTGGAGCAGATTTCTTTATTTAGTTTGCCACAGGCACAACAGAGTTTTTAAAAGTTAATATTAGTATGCACAAAGGTGTGTGTGTTGGGGGAGAATCCTTCAAAATTACTTTCTAGACAAGCTTGCTAAGGCAATTGCATTTTTTCTGGAAGGAAAGAATAACTGATCCTCTCTTGGGAGGTCAGCTAAGTACAAAAACACCCCCACTAAACAGAGAATGCCTAATAGCTGGAATCTTGTTAAACACAAGAATCCAGTGAGCTTTTTACTGTCTGTTACTCTGCTCAGTTACTTTTATTAAATTGGCTGATTCTGTTTTAGGAAGAGGATATTTCTGTATGTGTACATCTAAATTATCCGTGCTGGTCACATGATATTTTTGTTTGTTTTTTTTCTAGCTGTCAAACAAGCTTAATACCCTCCCGACCCTAATTTCCATGAGGCTGGAGTTCCTAAGGATTCTCTGCAGCCATGAACATTACCTCAATCTGAATCTCTTCTTCATGACTTCAGTGTCTGCGCCGGTGTCCCCCTCTCCCTCTCTGTCATCACAGGTAGACATCACTCAGTCCATATCATATGTCTGACATCCTGATGTGAAGTACGTATGTGGAGAGCTGATGGTCTTTCCACTGCTGCTGTATTCAGCTACTTAAGTCAGGATTCATCGGTCTATAATCATCAAGAGTTATGAGCTCTATTTTGTAGAAAAGGGGCAGAAAGGACTAATATCAGCAAGAGGTTACTGTGAAGGTGAATTGCACAAGTTCATACATATCATGCCATGCAAACGTGGGGGAAATTTTCAGTAGGCGTGGCTAGAAACACCTATTGAAAAAAGCTATGCACACCCAATGTACAGCAGCAACTGTTCTTGTGAAGATGCAACACACAGTACTATCAGATAGATGGCAACATCTGTTTGTGAGGGTGATAGCATATGGAAATATGTGGCAGACTTTGCATTCTGAGCTTTTGCACACGCTCTCACTGCTCATCTTAAGTGTACAAGCAAGTCAATATTCATTAAGGCAACAAGTTTTTTTAGGGTCCTTTCTGATCATTAAAATAAATCTTGAGGCTCTTAAGAGTCAGGATTTCCCAGAGTTGTTGCTTGAGGCTCATTCTTGACATCGAACAGTTGGAAATGAGATTCCACTACTAAAAATACCAAGGAACTCTGCATAGCTATCAAAACCAGTTACTGCAAAGCAGAGCTGGGCAGCTACCACTTAGAATCGATCTTTTCCTTAGACAATATCATCAACTCTTTCCTCCCTTAGGAGTCACCCACGAAGTACAACCTCGAGCCATTGGGCTTTTTGCTGCTTTTGCATGATTTGCTACAGTAGCTGGCCACCAATTTAGTAACCCTGCTCCGTCTACAGGATAGTTGCTCACCTGAGTGAGATTTTTCAATAAGAAATGTTGCCTTGGGGATAAATCTTGTGGAATTTTTGTTGAGAGCTCATATATGAAATTCATTTAACAGGATGCTCCATGCCTCTGTATTACTGCAAACAAACAGCTATGCCAGCATCTATATGGCAGCTGAGATAGGACCACTCTGTAGGGGTTTCATCCAAATTCAAGTCTGCACTATCCCAAAGTTTAGGGGGAGCGTTCAGAGGTGGGGTTTTGATTCAGCCCATTATGGAGCTAGGGGTCAACCATAAAGTTGGGATCTGGTTTTTACATGTTTATTTTCCAGGAATATTCAAGCAAATTAGTTTATTGGCAGAAATATTTTCAAGTGAATATTGAAGAATATGAATGAAAAGCAAATTCTGAACTTGTAAACCTAAGTATTTGCACTGGAAACAGATTCTAAGAGTTATGCTCACCTAGATGGGAAGAGAAATGTACCAAGTGACCTATGGTTCAGATCCATGGTTACAGTTGTGGAGCTGATAACACAAACTCAGCAGCAACTCTACTGATCCTGGTGTGGCTGTGCATCAGCCCCAACCATATGTTACAGCAGATTGAAGGCTGCTCTAAATTACACTTGCTGCCAGCAACCCCAGACTGAGACTCCTAGGATACAGGAAAAGCATGTTCATACTTCCTTCTTGCAGGCCACATTTCTGTACCAGCCATGGAAAAAGGGGGTGCATGTGGCAAAGAAGTCAGTATGCGGGCTTGTGGTAAAGCCTCCTGTCCCAGATCTGGACTTTAGCGTCCAAAATCTGGGTGCTTACCTGAAACTCCCCCAAGCTCACTACCTGCTTGGATATTTTCTCGCTGCCACCAACTAGGACTATTGGGGTTCCTAGTACCCCCCCCGAGTCACCCCAACCTTCCCCTGGGGGACCCCCAAGACCCAGAGCCCTGGGTCTCCCTCTCTTCTCTCCCAGCTTCCCCC
Organism: Chelonoidis abingdonii; assembly: GCF_003597395.2. Taxonomy (NCBI): domain Eukaryota; kingdom Metazoa; phylum Chordata; order Testudines; family Testudinidae; genus Chelonoidis; species Chelonoidis abingdonii. The sequence continues at coordinate 96,925,708 of NC_133774.1, read as the reverse complement.
CCTTCCCTGGGTTAGCCGGTGCGAGACTAGACTTCACTCTTTGAATACAACCGGAGAGGCAATCTAGCGTCCCCGAGGCTATGCATTCACAGCTAATCACAGCTAGCACACAAGGAGATTCCCCCTCCCTGGTCTCGTAGCAGTAACTAGAGAAAAACTTCAAACACAAGAGAACAGAGATGATTCTTTTTCTCTTTCCCCGTAGCCTGCTCTTTCCCTGGAAACAATAGGAAAATAGCCCACAGCCTGGCTTTTCCCTTCCCTTTGCCTCACTAGGAAAAGAAACTCCCACCAGTTTTCAAAAGAACTTTATATAAAAAGAAAGAAAATACAAAACAATAATCTTGCATTAAGAAACTCAATACAGGCTCTTGCTTATAAGAAAATAAGAATAAACAGTCTGATTTAAAAGATAGCCCGATTAAACCAGTCCAGCAAATCAACATACATGTAAATACAACACAAAGCTCATCATAGCCGAATTACTTTGCTTTCCTTTGTACTCACAGATGTTTAGGAGAAACTTTGAGATAAGATGGAGTTAGAAGAAAACTTGTTTACCCATAGCCGAGGAAACAACAAAGACCCCGAGTATACAAATTCCCGCCCCTGACTTTTAAAACATCCAGTTCTCTGATTGGTCCTCTGGTCAGGTGTTTGGTTCTCTTTGTTCCCCCTTTACAGGAAAAAGAAAATTAACCCTTACCTTACCTATCTACTTATGACAGGGCTCTGTACTGGGATGATCTTCTCACGATTGGCTATGCCAGCTTTAGGGCTGATTTGTGCCAGCAGAATGGTACAGACTCTACAGAGCAATCTGAACACAGGGTTGATTCTGGCTTTGTGTCCTATTCAAACTAACAAACACAGCTTGTTTGCATGTCAAACACTCACACTGAGCTGCTCATGCATAATTAACATAGAGGGTTAATCATAGAAAGTATTCACTGAATAATTCCTCAAATCAGATCTGAGAAAATTGTAAGCAGACAACTGCAAACACTAAAAGAGGCTAAATTCATTGAACAAATTCCTCTGTTACAATCACATACTCTGCTCTAGCTTTAAATAGTTCAGCATAGCTCTCTATATTCATGGAAAAATTTTGCTTGAGAGAGATTTTGCTCAATTTGATAGAAAAGCTTGACAATTTTTATTGTACATTCCAATATTTCCCTCAAATGATTACCTTGTTCCCATGTTGTAGTCAGTCGTTTACAGTAGAACAGGCTGCTAGCTGTATTCTCAGTGAGTAGCACTATTATAGTATACTTTTGATCATCCACTAAAACACCTAGTACACTTTTGCAGAATTCAAGCTCCTGCTCTAGTTTCCAGGATCAGAAAATTGCCAGCATGTTTGACCTTTCGGCAGATTATCGTCAGCAGCACTTTTTGGCTGGACTGCTTTTCACTGAATTGGCAGCTGCGCTGGACACGGAGGCAGAAGGGTAGGTTTCTCAGTTTTTAAGAGGATTTTTTCTGATGGTCCGGTGATCAGTACTCAGTACAGTCATGAGAGAGATGTGGGTTTGATTTTTAGGTCCAGCCTCTTGCTTTCCATTATGAAGATTCTACAGAGGCAGTATGGTCAGCATAGCAAGAGAGAACACCACTTATTGCTCCCTCTGCCTTTGGAGTAGAATTGATAGTGTTTCACTGGTCTTGTGTACCTTGGAGAATGTTGGTATGTTACCTTCCATGTGCATGCTTGTAACAAACCACATGTTAACCTCCATGTGTATGCTTGTAACAAACATCCACTGCAGAGTTGTTTCCATGGAGCCCAGGCAACCACCCCACCATTTGGAATAGACTTATTTTGAGCAAGGTGAACTATCAAGTTCTCTGTCTAGGAGGGCAGCTGTGGTGATATAAAACCATAGGAAAAATAGGGGCTAATGTATGGTACAAGAAACATATGGGGCAACTTCTTGAAGAGGAGAAAAAAAGTTCTGTTGGAAAGGATAATCTCTCTTAAAGATGACAGATCTTTATGCAGAATGTGATGAATACTAGACCTCCAACATCTTGGAACGAGCCAGTTATGTACAGCTCTTACTGCTTCAGTCAAATAAACATAGTACTTTCACCCTGTGAGTAGTTACTTAGGGGTCACTTTGTAATAAGGCGATAGTACGATTGCTTTGTAGGCAAAATGTTCTCCTCCCGGTGAATGCATGTGTATTATTTATATGCGATAGTGCTAAATAAATATGGAGCAAAATGTCATTGGGAATTTCACATCCCATCAGTGGGAATTTCACTTGCTCTTAGCAAGGTGAAGACCTTGAAAACTCTGCTGCCTTCCGTCATGCTGAAGGATTTGGTTAGACAATTGCTCTACTTGGCCATTGCAAGGATGTGACATGTTTCTTTAAATCCATCCCGTCCCCCCATCCACACTCCCCATTGAAATTGCTTGGGACAATTTTCCCTATTGGATTACTAGTTACCAGTGATCATTGCTTTGCAGTTGTGAAGTCTGTCATCTGGATCAGGATTTATGTAGGGAATGCAGGCTGAGATGTTACTCTCTGGTTATAGCATAAGCGATTATCCACAGAATATTTATTAACTTCCTTTGCCTCAGTCATCTCTCATAGCCTCTTTGATCCACATAACTTGCATGTGTCTCAGTAACAGAGCTAGTCCTTGTTTCTGCTGACAGAATCAGTAAAGTGCAGAGGAAAGCGATCAGTGCTGTGCACAGCCTGCTGAGTTCCCATGACCTAGACCAGCGCTGCTTAAAACCAGAGGTGAAGGTCAAAATTGCTGCCCTTTACCTCCCTTTGGTTGGGATCATTTTGGATGCACTACCACAGCTGTATGACTTTACAGGTAAGACCTCCTTTTCTTCCCTTATTTGACCTCTCAAAGTGACTTTATTAAGTGAGCTGACAAAATGTAAAAGAGATTGCCGTAATTACTGGAACTCCAAACATGCTTGCGAGTGCAAACGTTTCTTTAATTAAAAGTAAGTTGGATTTTCAAGTACAGAAAAATGTTTATTCAAATACTATGTATTAGAAACTGTACAGAAATAATTAGGTGAGCAAATGATAGAGCAGTGCTTTATTTGTGCATAATGATATATCATTGTATAATTAATAATTATTCTGATAGATGGCTAACATATAAACATGGTCGCTACCGTGGAAGGGTTACAAGCTAATATTAAGATATAAATGGGTGTAACAGACAATGGCAAGGAGAATAAGGGTAACAATGTGATCTTGTTACATTATTTAGCTAGTGCGCACCTAAATACGTTGGATTCTGTTCGATTTTTTTGTTTGCTCATTTTTGTGTTATTTCTTTAATTAGGAAGTATTAACAGGTTTACAAACTGGCTTGATCATTTTTCTATTATTTGATAGTGCTGTTGTCATGGTACGGTAGTTAAAAGGAGCATTTGCAGGTAAATGTAACCAGCAGGCTCAAGAGTTTAGAATAGACTTTTTATCCAAAATCATGAAACTACAAATACTGTTCTAAATCTTTAATCCTTTTAAAAATTTATTCTCTACGCTGTCTAATTCTGTCATATTTGACTTCAATGAGTTCTTATGAATTTGTCCCAGGCAGCAGTTTGCCATTTTTTTTTAGAGAAACCAGCTATTTATGTTCTATTGAAAGAACTACGCTGTGCTACTTGCAGAGCTACCATTTGTTTTCATGAAAAATTCAAGGCAGCAAAGAAAAATGTGTAGCTGTTTTGAGAAATACAATTTTTCACCAGTTATGAAAACTTTTTGTACATGTCTGGAATAGAACAATAATATTAGGAACTTCTATTACCACCTGCCACCCAAGAGTATAGAAACACTTGACACACACTGTTTAAACCTTACCATACTCTGTTAATCTAGGTCTTATCCCTATTTTGTAGATGAGAAAACTGAGGATAATAAGAATATGGCCTAAACATTCAACTGTGTCCACTAATTTGGGGTGCCTCTGTTTTGGGGTGTCTAAATTGAGATGCCATGGGCTTAGTTTTCAGAGGTACTGAGCACATTGAAATCAATTGGAGTTGCTTAGCACCTCTAAAAACCCAACCTTTGGTATCTCGAGCACTCAGTATTAGAGGACCTTGTAAACATTAGTTTAAATCACTTATTTGCTCAAGGCAACTCAAAAAATCTGTGGAAAAACTGGGAATAGAAGTGAGGAGTCTTGAATCCTAAACCCATCTTTTAACCAGTAGGCGACGTCTCCTCTGTCAGCAGTTGCCAGATTTGTACTGTATTGTATGTGTGAGAAAGGCAGTTGACAGGCATGGATGGTAAGTGTGGGTAGCCCAATGTGTAGCAAAGCACGGGATGGACTAAGGTTTAAGATATTGTATATGTATTTCTGTGAGAATTCGCCACCCGAGCACAGCTTTGGTGATAATGCTTAGTAACGTAATGTCATTGAACCTGGGATTGGTGATTTAATCCAAGCAGTGTAAAGCACTGGTTTGACACTACAGTTCAGAGCCATCTGAGATCCTTTAGTGGCTTTGCCTCTGAAACGTAAATCAACTTTACCAGACAGCAGGAGTGGGCTAGAACAGATCCTTCTATCCTTGTGTTTATTTGTATAACCTGGAAGTCTGCTGGTGGTTGCAAACTGTCCAGCTAAGCCTATACTTCTTTCACCCCCACCCCCAGCTTCCCCTTTCCCCTTCAACATAACATGCAGTGGCTCTCATGGAAATGCCAGTTGTTTCATTAGCCAACAGGAATACAAGACTGTGGAACTTGGTAATACTGAGACAACATAATGTTGGATTATTCTGTGCAGAGTCAATGGGACATTTCAAATCTAGTTTCAGAAGCCCGCAGTGGGAAAGGCCGTACAGGGAGTCCAGATGAAGACCAAGAATCTTCAAACCCAATCAATCAGTCTGTTGCCTGGGCCATTGCAGGGAATCAGTTCAACCTCCTAAGGACTTCAGGGGCACCTCTATCTTCACTGGTATGTCTGCATTGCTTTGCCAGCCTTTTTTTCTGGCAGTATTATTTTATTATCCTCTCTCTGAGGTTATCCTAACCCTTCAGAGTACTAGAGAGACAGGCTTCCTGCTTTCAGTTCCAGTGCCTGGCCTGGAACATCTGGGAGCAGCCACTACAGGGAAAGATCAGCTTTGCCCCCATATGTATGGACTGGAGGGAGAACAATCAGCAGCCCTCTGGAAATGGAACATGTGTAGTCTGGTCAGCACTTAGGAGCTGTGAGAGGTTTGAGCATTCTTAGTGCGGATGGAATCTTTGGAGATTTTAGCTCTAGCAAGTTTCTGCTGTGCGTGTACAAAGTGAAGTTTTTCAAAAGCTTATAAAAATTGGCCAAATTTGGGTGGATTTTGACAGGGATGGCAAAAAGTCAGATGCTGCAACCCTACCAAATTTCAAGTCCCTGCTCCAAACCATGGGGGAATAGATCATTTCAAAGGAAAGGTTGCCAGAATTTTTTCAGATGGGTAAAACAATTTATTTTCCCCATGCCTCATTCTTGGAATTGGCTGAACCATTTTGGCTGGAAAATAATAATAATAATAATAATAATTAATAATTAAATAAATAATAAAAAGCCTGAATCAGACACCCATCAGCCCAAATGGTTAAAGTTTGCCAAAGTTATAAGCAACTGAAAACAGGCCTTATAATGGAAAATGTCAGACAATTAGCCCAACCTATGATAAAGCTGTCTCTTACATTCTTCATGCATTTGCACAGGTTTACCTTTTGTTGCTGTTTTAGTGTCGGTCTCACTTTTGTAAGCCAGCATAAACAAAAAATGGTTTCTGTTTGCATTCAAATGTTCCTAAATCCTTTTAGTATCAAAATAGAAACGTTTTATAAATCCATATAAGGCAATACTTTCAAAAATAATCATTCAAGTAGCTGCCACAAAATATGTGCACACTCACAAAAGGGTCATTACACCTATGAATTGGTAAATGTGTGCCTAGTACACACTTAGGTATTTAAAAGTGTATTCTGTGTGCTCAGTTACCCTGACTGCAATCATTCCTTTATACAGGCATGGAAATATTTTTGGGGCACAACCTGCGGTAATTGTTTTTAAAATGTGACCTATACTTTTTGGCCCAGATTTCCAAAATTGCATGGATGTATCTGTGTGCACTAATGACCACTGAGATGTGTGTATCTGTGTAAACACGTTACATTACAAAAACAGTAGGAAACACAACAGGAAAGTCCTTAACAATTAGAGAATTCTATCTGTACACTACAGGCTAAAAAATCTGATGTACAGATAACTACCAACCAGTGCCCCTTTATCTCTCTCTCTCTCTCTCTCTCTCTTTTTTACACACATGCGCTTCCTGTCTACACAACCTCAGCTGTATATTATAAATACTGAATATGGAATAGATGAAGCACTCTCAGCATGAACTATGGTTTTGATACAAAACTCCACCAGTATTTAAATAATATTACTGAACCAGTCTGACTTCTCTCTTTTTTTCTCCCTCTGTGGAACATGCTTTTTATCTGTTTCTAGCCCTACAAACAGTATAACACATTAAGCCCTGATACTACTCGCAACCTTTTGATCTGTTTCCTCTGGATCATGAAAAATGCTGAACAGAGTCTTATTCGGAAATGGATTGCAGACCTTCCATCCATGCAACTGAACAGAATTTTAGATCTTCTTTTCATTTGCGTTTCATGCTTTGAGTACAAGGTATGTGGAACTTTTCACTGATGCTTTGTCACAATTTTTTAACAAACTCTAGTGAAATCCTTCCCCGGCAACCCATAATTCTGTGATTGGAAAAGGTTAAACTGGCTCTCTTGTCATCCGATCTTCACCGTTGTTAGGGATGAGCAAACTGATTCAGATAAAATAATTGACCCAAGCTTTTGAACAAAGCTCAGGTTAAACTTTTTATGAGATCCTATAATGTTGTTTTAAATTATTTATTGATTTCCTTTTTTTGTGGCTCTGAGCTTCTTGCTTCTGAATAGAAGCAGGAGAGCCAACAATTGTGCAAATGGGTCTGTTTTACTAACATTACTCTGCAGAGATGTTCGGATAAGGAGTCAGGCTTTTGAATATCTATACAGAGAGAGAGAATAAACCTCCAGTCTTTGGAGTTTCACCACCATACATTTTTATATATTTCTACAGTTCAATTCCTTTCCTCTTTCCCTCTGGAATATAAGTAGCCTGTGGGAAGGTGAGTTGGGGTAGCTTCTTTCCACACACTCTTTCTTCTACCCTATATAGGAAGCCATGGGAATGGAATAATGGTCTTATGGTTCAGGCAAGGGTCTGGAAGTCAAGGCTCTTATCAAAGCCACAGATTGCCTGTCTGAACCTGGTCAAGTAATTTATGCGATGAGCTTGTTTCTTCATCTGTAAAATTGGAATAATGCTACCTACCTACTTCACAAGGGGTTGTGAGGCTAAATACATTAAAGCATGCAAAGCCCATTGCATAGAAAATGCTACAGAAGTACGATCTATAATGGTAGCATAATGACAATGGGGCCCTTTGAAATGTTGGAGTGTCTTAAACAATCTATCCAATTCCACCTTTCTCCTGACTTCCAGCTATCCCTGTGTGCTTAGAAACAGTACACACACTACCTCTTTGACAGTGTGCAAGTTGCAATTGTACTTTGATTGTGTGTGTCCTGTGCCCCTCTGATAGTGTTCAGTGCCCTCTGCCTGATTTGGGGACTGTAGCAACAGCTTTGGTAGGACACTTTGGACTAAGAGTTAATTTGACTATATGTACTTTAAGAGGGCTGCTCAGAAACTGATAACTGAAACTTTGCTTTCTCATGTATATCCAGGGCAAACAAAGCTCTGACAAAGTCAGCACCCAAGTGCTTCAGAAATCAAGAGATGTAAAAGCCAGGTTAGAAGAGGCTTTACTGAGAGGCGAAGGAGCCAGGGGTGAAATGATGAAACGCTGCAGGACACCAGCTGGTACTTCCCCCCTCCCCAGTTTTTAATTTAATTTTTATCAAAAGACTTCAAGCATGCTGTGGATTTAAATGTTCTTCCCTTGGAAGGCAATAAAAAGCACCAAAAACCCCATTCTTGTATTTCTCTCCCTTTCCTGCCCTTGCAGACTTTTCTGTGGTTTGCTGTGGATAAATGTGGTTTTTAGCTTTCAACACGTATAATATGTGAGCTCTTCTTATGCTAGAAATATGCAGTCAAATTATCTCAAAAAATCACATGTAATGTTTCTTTGATTCTATTTTTTAAGTTATGCATAGTCTATTAATAAAGGGTGAGACACTGTCAGTAGCCTTAGGCCCAAAAATATATGGAGAGGCATTTTATGCAATTGGAGACTGTTTCAGACAGACCTCTGTCCACTCTCTAGTTTTGTGGAAATATGATTCATGTTTGTTGCCTCTCAGTGTTCTTATATGTGATGCATTCCATCTATAAATTAAAAAAATGATTGTTCTAACTGCTAGAACTGAGGGGATCTGAGAGTCAAGCTGGGTTATGTTAACTTGTGCATCATTTTTTGTCTGCAATGAGGATCCACTTAAAAATTGTGTGGATGATGCCTAAGCCAGAATAGATTCTAACTCACTCTTCCATAGTTGTATTGGCTCTTCAGAGCTAACAGGAATGAAAAAATAGTTAAAATATAGGGCTGTGCAGGTGGGGATGTTTAATAGAGAGATGCTGGCTCTATGGTACATTCACCCACCTCCAAATCCTATGGTCTCTTTGCCATGAGGATAGTATTCCTTAAGGATGTATGGATCAGAGGAGTGGGTGGAGCCGGAGAGCAACTGTTCTCCAGCAGATTTCTAAGAGTTGTGAGTTATTGTTGTTCCAAGCAACCTTAATTTCTACTGGGCCTCACCTGCATCTGCTACAGTGCAGTCACATGGGGAGGCTGTCAGGAGAGAGGAAGACTATCTGGGTAGGTCTGTGAGGCCACTGGGCCTTCATGAGTGTTCTGAGATTGGCATCTCTGTGTGTCTAGGGATTGCACTCCTTACCTGCTCCATACAGAGCAAATCCTGCCCCTCTGATGGATTGATGAGGAGCATGAATTGAAACTCACAATGTTTCCTGCCCCTTATATGGGTTTTCCTGTTTAGGGGATTACATGGCCCTTTATTTTGTCAGAATCAAAAGCAGATAGGATCCACAATATGTAAGAAGAGCAGATCTGTAAGGACATTCCTTTTTATATAGTTGGTTTTCTGAATATATCTTTCTTGTAGGAGCAGAAGGAAAAAAGTGTGTATGTTTCCACAAGCAGTCTATGTGCACAGTGATGTCATTATATTAGTGCCCTCGTACAAGGAATAAACATGACAATGGTTTTGAAAATATTAAAAATGAACAGTTGCTTACACAGAGAGGCAATCAATTTGATTCAAAATTAATTTTTAATTTTCTAAGGCGTGTGTAACAAACATAAATGTATAAACCCAGATTTAAAAAAAATTATTGACAATGTGCGTTTACTCGTGTCCAGGAGACTTAAAGCTGGGAGATTTGAAAACTGTCTGTTGCAGAAATGTAGATCCTCCTGTATGATTTGATATCAAAATCCAGATCACCCCTCTGTGCTTTAATCTTGCTGACATATGTTGCATTCTTAGGGAATGACAGATTCCCAGGGTTAAATGAAAACCTACGATGGAGAAAAGAGCAGACTCAATGGCGGCAGGCAAACGAGAGGCTAGATAAGTAAGTCGTTTAATAAATTTATGTCTCTTTTACCAGAACTAAGCTTATTTTTCCCAGGATGATTTTATTACAAAATCCGCAGCTTCAGTCCAGCCCCCAGCCTTTAGAGGAGAAAAGAAATCAAAAGTGATCACCTAGCACAGTGGTTTTCAACTATGGTCTATTGACCCCTGGGGGTCCGCAGACTATGTCTAAGGGGTCCACGAAAGGTTATTGTTACCATAGAACAGTGGTTTTCAACATGTGGCCTGGGGTCCTGTGGGGGTCTGCAGACTATGTCTAAGATTTCTAAAGGGCTCTGCACCTCCATTCAAAATTTTTTAGAGGTCTGCAAATGAAAAAAGGATGAAAACCACTTATCTAGCACAAGGATGCTGGATTTTGCTATTACACAATGAGGAGATTGTAAATGCTTGAATGAGATATTTACCCTGTTATCTAGCGTTAATTAACTGCATGAGTGACACTGGGTCTCTGATGCATATACTGAAAACCCCTAAGAGGGATTTATATGACTTATGTGGTGGTGTAGCTATAGTTACTTTATATATACAGCATGGTAGTGCATGCTCAGTCTCATTAAATGGAGAGCAGTCTGGATCGCTTGCTAAGCTAAGTGCAAGCAAACAATAGGCATTTTAATACAGCTAAATGTAAATGTGTACATCTAGGAAAAAAGAATGTGTAGGCCACACTTGAAAGATGGGGGATTCTCATCCTGAGAACCAGTGACTCTGAAAAAAGTTTGAGGGTCACGGTGGACAATCAGGTGAACATGAGCTCCCAGTATGTCGCTGTGGCCAAAAGGGCTAGTACAATTCTTGGATGTGTAAAGAGGGGAAATCTCAGGTAGGAGCAGAGAGGTTATTTTACCTCAGGATTTGGCACTAGTGTGACCACTGCTGGAATGCTGTATCCAGTTCCGGTGCCCACAATTCCAGAAGAATGTTGATAAATTGGAGAGGATTTCAGAGAAGACCCACAAGAATGACTGAAGGATTAGAAAACATGCCTGAGGCCCTGGCTACATTGGTGTTTTACAGCGCTGCAACTTTCTCGCTCAGGGGTGTGAAAAAAACACCTCCCTGAACGCTGCAAGATACAGCGCTGTAAAGCGCCAGTGTAAACAGTGCCACAGCACTGGAAGCGCGGCTCCCAGCACTGCAAGCTAAACCTCATGAGGATGTGGAGTACGTGCAACGCAGGGAGAGCTCTCTCCCAGCGCTGGCGCTGCGACCACACTCTCACTTCAAAGCGCTGCTGTGGCAGTGCTCCCGCGGCAGCGCTTTGAAGTTTCGAGTGTAGCCATACCCTTATAATGATAGACTGAAGGAGCTCAATCTATTTAGCTTAACAAAGAGAAGGCTATCAGTCTGTAATAACCTACATGAGGAACAAATGTTTGATAACAGACTCTTCAATCTAGCAGACAAAGGTATATCAAATTCTAGCGTTTGGAAGTTGAAACTACCCAAATTCAGACTGAAAATGAGGTATAAATTTTTAACAGTGAAGGTAATTAACTAGTGGAACAATTTACCAAGGGTCATGGTTGATTCTCCATCATCAGTAGTTTTAAAATCATGATTGGATTTTTTTTAAAGATGTGCTGTAGTTCTAAAGGAATTATTTTGGGGAAGTTCTGTGGATGTATTATACTGAAGGCCAGACTATATGATCACAGTGGTCTGTTCTGGCTTTAGAACTTATGAAATCAGGTGAGCAAAATTTGACCTTTTGTGTTATATTTTAGTTGACTTATTTGCAAAGGGGGAAAGGGTGACATGTTTTTCCTGTTGCAAGTTGTAAATTGTGATTTGTGGATACAAATTTCTGTCACTCTCCAAAGTATGAATGCACAGGTAAAATAGATCAACTTAATCAACTGACTGCAGTGATAAATAATTGAATGTTTATAGTTATAGAAAACTATAACTATATAATAATAATAATAATCATTAATCAGTTATGCTACTAACAGTACCTGCATGCTGTATGTGCCAAGCTTCTATAAATATAGCCATTTGGAGAGATGTCATTTTTCCATAGCTTCTTGTGCATTCTGAACCTGAATTAGATTAGTTGACAGGATTGCCTTTCATTCTGGCAGTGCAGTAGCTTCCCTATATTAAAATTGTAGTGACTTTCCATGATAATAACCTTTAGCTCCCTTGTTAATTTTGGCTTGGATAATTGGTTTGGCTCTGTTTTACTGTGCCTGGGTTTTGTAAATGCTGTGAAAGGTAACTACATAGTTATCAGTAATCATAGCTGGTTTTTTAAAATAGGTTTTTGGTTTTGGTATTCATTGGAATTTTAAAAAATGACAAATCCTTGTCCACTCTGCCTTTTGTTCATGTATCTCTCATTTCCTCATGAAAATCAATTTGACTCAGTCTCTTACTGCAGTATTTGTACAGTCCAGAGGTTGTTGGTACAACCTAGAAATATAGGGCTAAATAATGTAGCAGTATAACTATGGAATGAAATGCTGATTAATATAATCCCCTTTTTGAAAACAGAAGTTAAAACGTTGGGACCAAATTTTGTGGTCCTTTTCAGTCTTTCATAAGTAAAATTCCTATAAAAGTAAATAGGTTTTCTCCTTACTATGGCAATAGGATTAGATCCTTAGTTTTATCCAATTGCCGTGCTTAGCAGGAGTGGACCAAGGAGGAGCAGAGCTGGGGCTTATGTATCAGACACTATCCCTGCTCTGTAGCACAGGAATGGGACAGAGGCAATTTTAGCCTTGGGGCTGCAAAAGCACTCTTGGGATAATTAGAGATGAGGATTCTGTTTGTCAGTGAGATCGTTTATACACAAATTTGCACTGGTTGAGCTAAAAAGTGGTGGAAACCCCTGTGTGGGAACTCTTCTTTTGGTTTAAAAGTGCCTTATTATGGTTTAGCTTACAACCATTCCTAATTGATTTAAGCTAAACCAAAATAAACCTGGCTTAACCTGAAATAAGTGTTCAATACAGCCTTTTGCACTGGTGCAACTAAATCAGTTTAAAATCACATCTCTAGGTAAACCTGTGCAACTCTGCATGTACACAAGACTTTTATATTTATATGACTGTGTCTGCACTACCGCGTATGTCGGCAAAACTTATATCACTCAGTAGTGTGAATATTCCACCCCCTGAGTGACAAATGTTACACCGACATAAGCACTGTCGGCAGGAGAGCTTCTCCTGCCAACATAGCTTATGCTGCTCACGGGGGTGGGGGGTTTTTATGCCGACAGGAGAGCTCTCTCCCATCAGCATAGAACATCTTTACCACATGCGCTGCAGCCGCACTGGTACAGCTGAGTTGCTGCAGCACTGTAAGTATAGACATGGCCTGTGGCACTCATCACTGTGCGTCTTGCTTGTCCCTAATGATTTAACCAGGGTTTTAACACTTAGTGCGTTTTCCATTGGAAAACTATTTGCACATTGTCATTTTTGTACCCCACAAGGCATTCGGGAGACTGTCCTAACTTCTCCTTGCTCCACCTGCCTTGAAGTAGATTGTAATCACCGTTATAGCCTAAGTGGAATGTCAAGAGAGAAGTCAACCAATCGGAGCGGCTAATGTCTAGGGAGTGAATTATCCAGCGGTTGCTGGAAATGGTTCAAATGAATGTGTTGTTTATTTACTTTGTGCAGACTTCACCGTTATTTAGCAATACATGGCCTGATTATTGCAATCGCCTCCTGGCAGGGCTTCTCCATCATTCCTGGCTTTGAATAAATATGATCAGTCAGTTACACTTGCCCTTGCTTTCCTACCCTGGCAGTCTATAACACTCTCAAGATGATTTGAAGATGCCCATGCTGGTCTTTACTAGCTGAGATTTCCAGCCTCATCTCAATATAAATTTTGAAGCAGATCTAGTAGAACATTCACAGAAAGCAAATTGTGAATTCACACCAGATCCAGATGGTAAGAGTCACTCATTCAACCAGGGGACAGAAACACACCACCTGAGCGATGAGTCCTGTCAAAACAGCTCTGATTTCACATACTGAATGCTCTCAACTGAGAGCTTTCAAACTTACTGGAGCCCAGGAGTAATAATGAATACAGTTGAGCAAACCACCTTGTGTTCCTGGGTAATTCAGGGTCAGCAAGTAGATGAACTTTGTCATTTTTCTGGTTACAAATAATTCATCAGGCTCAAGTCATCATCCTGCTGAGAGATCTAGAGGGGCTATGTTCCAGACCTCCTCCCTGAGCCTTGTCATGTTACAGGTTTGCTCTTTGCCCCACCATTCCCTCATCTCCTTTTAGGGATGCCACCATCCCTTCTTAAATCGACTGATGATGGTGCCTTTTGCTGTAGTGGCCTCAAGGGTATGGAACTTGCCGCCTATTCTCATCACCTCAGTCCATCCCTCCCTGGGGTGGGGCATGGCATCATTTTATAAATATTGCTCATTATTATTATGTTGTGGTGCCAAAGGAAACTGCATCCTCTATTTTAAAATATTCATCGGCCTAGTTGTAGGGCTTTTCTTGGGGATCAATGGTATGGATCAGTGGTTTTCAAACTATGGGTCATGACCCAGTACTGGGTCGCAGAATGTAAGGCACTGGGTCACGGCGGCTCTGGTCAGCACCACCGACTAGGCCATTAAAAGTCTCACCGGTGGTGCTACCCAGCTAAAGCAGGCTCGTCCCTATCTGTTCTGACACTGCGCTGCTCCACGGAAGCGGCCAGCAGCAGGTCCAGCTCCTAGGTAGAGGGGCCACAGGGCCCCGCCTGCTGCCTTCACTCCAAGCACTGGCTCTGAACTCCCATTGGCCGGTTCCTGGCCAATAGGAGCTGCGGGCAGTGCCTGTGGAAGAGAGCTGCACAGAACCACTTGTGCGCCTCCACTCAGGAGCCAGACCGGCTGCTGGCCACTTACAGGGTGCAACGCAGTCCGCAGTGCCAAGACAGGCAGGAAGCCCACCTTAGCACCCCCACTGTGTCGCTGACCAGGAGCCACCTGAGATAAGCCCATGCCCCAATCCCCTGCCCCAGCCCTGAGCAACCCCTCAAACCCTGAGCCCCCCCGCATCCCAAACCCCGCATCCCTGGCCCCACCCCAGAGCCTGCACCCCCAGCCCAGAGCCCTGACCCCTTCCTACACCCCAAGCCCTTGCCCCAACCCTGAGCTCCCCCCAAACTGGAGCCCCCTCCTGCACCCCAAATCCCTCATTCCCGCAGCCCTCACCCCCATACCCCAACCCGTTGCCACAGCCCTGAGCCTCTCCCACACCCCACATCCCCATCCCCAGCTCCATTGGGTCATGGGCAACAACAGTTTTCTTCAACTGGGTCGCCAGAAAAAAAGTTTGAAAACCACTGGTCTAAAGTACCATTTCCTCCTAATTACTCAGAAGTCCTTAGGAAATGCCCTTCAACAAGGTGGTTGTTGCTTGCCCCTATGGGAATATTCAAAATGCTGTCATTTTTATTTTGCACTGGTTTATACAGTAGGTTATTGTCCAAATAATGGGGTACTTACTATATGCTTTAATAAGAGCTTCTTTTCATAGAACAAAAGCTGAGCTAGATCAAGAAGCTCTGATCAGTGGAAACCTGGCTACGGAAGCTAATTTGATCATCCTAGATATGCAGGAGAATATCATCCAGGTGAGAAACTGCACGGCCAACTCTAGGCCAATCACGGCACCTTGGATGCCAAAGTGAGCAGGATTCATTTCTCGTACATTTTAATTAAAAAGACCTTGGAAACATTTACAAGCTGAAATAAATAGAAAATGATCCTTAGTTATCCCTGCATGTTTTAAAAAAAAACAAAAAACAAGGGCAAACATGTCCTCTGTTGGTGCAAGCCCCTTTCACTCAGTGGGGTTGCAGCAAGTAACTGAGAAGAGACTTGGCCCTGGTTATTTATAACAGTACTTGAAAACCAGTTTCAGTGCGCTTTAGAGAGCGCTGGGGTTTCACAGCTCTAACTGAGGAGGGTGGAGGAGAGAAGGATCTTCATTTATTTCAGGAATTTGTCTGAGGATCTTAAACATTTGGGACTGGGCTGGCCTGATGGACTTGTGGCATTGCTCTGCGTTGTCATGTGAGATCTCGGTATTTAGTCCCCAGTCCTACAAAGTGCTCTGCACAGGAGAACCCTTATGCCTGCTTGGAGCCCTGTTGGCCCAAGGGTCTGCCCATTTGAAGCAACTTGCCAGATCAGGGCCTTAACATCCAAAGGACAGGTCCTCAGCCAGCATACAACATTACAGCTCCACTGAAGTCAGTGGAACGATGACAATTTATGACATCTGAGGATCTGCCTGCTGGGATGCGAGCATGTGGAGGCAGTGCAGAACACCTTGTATTCCTCTGTAACCCCTGGCATTAGAAAAGTGACGTCCTTCAAGTGGAGTGCCATGTAGGCCTTTAAAGCCACATAAAAAAGACTCAGCCAGAAGCAAGATTGTGAAAACTTGGGGCTTTGAAGATGGGTATCGAAATGTGCTGAGTTCACAGTGGATAGGAAGGATCCTTGGAACACTGAGAGGCACAGGGAGGACTCCTCTTTACCTTTCTGCCCCTGATCCATGAGAAGTGACTTCCCCGTTCCTATTTCGTAGGATAAAACACAGTGTGGTGAAGCATTTTGTTTGCAGCCTTCCAGGGATTCCAATCTCGGTCTCCTGGACAATAGAAGAGAACTTTGGTCCCTATGCTTCTGTTTCCTGTTAGCTTGCCTAGTTACATGAATACTGTTCTTCTCTGTGTGTAGGCAAGCTCGGCTGTAGACTGCAAAGATAACCTTTTGGGAGGTGTGCTGAAGGTCCTGGTAAATTCTCTCAGCTGTGATCAGAGCACCACATACCTGACTCATTGCTTTGCCACGCTCAGAGCGCTCATTGCCAAGGTAAACTCTTAACATACTTGTTTCCGTCCTTCTGGTTAAGACATTAGGGCCATATTTTCAGAGTGGAGACCCAATTGCACTTTTGCATCCATCAGAACAGGTGTTGTGTACAGACACGCTGGTGCATGCATGGCCGTTCATGACTGCACAAGGCTGTCTGCTTCCACTCTTTGGAAATATTGTTGATAACATGGATGGAAAAACTCAGATGGAATAAAAGTATTGCATTGTTTTTGCTCCCAGTAATGTATCAATGAACACAGAAAATGATACTGAAAAAATGCATAGCAAAATTCCACCCAAAAGGATTGGTTGCTTCAATTAAAATAGTTATTTTAATTTTCAGGAATTTGATTGTGCTGTATTCATGAATATAGTAGAAATCAGATTATTACAGCCTCAAGACTAAACTCTGATCAGTTACTCTGATGTCAATCACTTGAACTAAGTGGAATTCTTCCATGTTTAAGCACATGTAATTGAGATGAGAATCTGAGTCTGTTGGTATATTTTATACTACTATTTTTTCTAAATACTAACCCAAATTATCCCCACACTTTCCCCAGTGCATCCCCGCTGAAGTTAACACAGTTTCACAGGAGTAAATAAGGGCAGATTTTGGCCTACTGTCTTTATAACATGAATCATACCAGATTTGTTATCTTTTAATATAGAGTACTAAGAGAAGAGCTTCATTCAGAATATTTTAGCACTTGGCAAAGGAGTCATTCTCCTCTGAAAAAGAATTTCCGAAAAGGATTTGTGAAGATCCTAAATGTAAAAAACAAACAAACAGGATAATCGTGCCCAAATTAGTCTCTGTCTTCCATTAAATATGGATAGGCAGACAAGCTTAATGATAGGGTAGTTTCGTGAGTAATAATAATTGGTGTATTTTCCAATTAACATGACTTGATACTGTAATTTATGAAGCAACCATTCTGATTCTTTATAATGCACTATAGGTGTGTGCATGTTGCTTTATAAACAAAGGAAAATGATGAGACCCTGTGCCAGAGAGTTTGCAATGTAGATTAGACATAACACAGCCAGATAAGACAGTGAACCAAGGGTGGAGGCTCAGAAAGAGGCACACCAGGGTTGCACCAATGAGAGATAATGGGATGTGTTTATTGTTACATGCACACCTTCTAAGTTCCTATCTATGCACAAACCGTATATGTGTATCCATCTGTATTCTGGTTAGAATGTGAGCTCTTCAGGGATGTTGCCTTCTTTGTATTTCACAGTGCCAAGCACATTGTGGGGCTACCAGAACCAATAGCAATCTGTGTGTCTCAAACCTAGCATAAATCAAAAGTTTGGAGCAGGGTTTGGGATGGAGGTTAGTGCTGGAAGTTTTGGGGAGAATGAAATTGTGTGGTGCCAGGGGTTAGAGTGCCAGCAGGATGTGAAAAGATCCAATCAACGATTGTTCCATATTCTCAATGCACCGCTGGCATATTTCTTCATCCCTTTGTGTTGGTGTGCTTAAAGTCTGGAAATACCAACTCTCACAATCTTACTGCAAATCTTGCCATATTTAGTGTTTTGCTTAAAGCTGCTGGAGTCATGAGATCATCTGAGAATCGTAGCTTTTGTTTATTTTTTTAAAGAGTAAATTTCTAGCCCTCCTAGGTCTGGAGGAAAGACTGAGAAACTAGAAGCCAAATCAAAAGAACCCCAAACAGTATTGTCTTTAAATCTCATGATTTTTTGAGCCTGACCTGTGACATTTGAATGCTTGGGGTTGAATGCCCTGTTGGTGTCTTCTCTGCCTCTCTTAGTTTGGAGACTTGCTGTTTGAAGAGGAGATGGAGCAGTGTGCTGACCTATGTCAAAGAGTTCTACACCACTGCAGCAGTAGCATAGACATCACCCGAATTCAGGCCTGTGCTACCCTTTACCTCCTCATGAGACACAGTTTCAGCTCCATCAGTGTAAGTTATTAGATACAGTAAAGAATTTGATGCCACTCTTTTGCACTAGAGTTTAACACCAATCCTAAAAATGATAATAAATTGAAAAGATTTGTATGTAAGGAGGAGGTGCTGTGCTTTTGCAGCCAAACCTCTGAGGCACAATTCCCACTCTGCTTGCCTCCTGCTCTGTGGGTACAAATGATAGTTGTTTGTTTGCTGGCCTATATCAGCAGCAAATTACAACATTCCCACTCCCCCAACATCTCCCAAGCTCAGCTGCACAGGCTGGCTCATTGAGGGAAGGGAGGTAGGACTCCACCTACTCATTATCCAGCTGTTCTGATGGGGTGTAGCAGGTGCACATAGCTCTCACACACCTATGTGCCTGGACCTAAGGTTCAGGTGGCATGTGCAATCACGTGACAAAGGAGATTCTTGCTTCCTCTTACAGTCTGCATAGATGTATAGCCTAAGACACCGTGTAGCCCTAAGGTATTGACATGTAAAGTAGTGAGCCAAAATGACAGATGGCATAAGCTGGTACACTTGGCCCATTGTATTTAAATAAGTAGAAAAGATGTGGGTTTACATCCCAAGAGCACACAAATGAATAAAAACATCTGGTGCCTGTGGCAAATTAATACATTTGAATCCAGACACCTTGTAGCTATTGCATGGCCTTTTTTTTTCTTTCTACCCCCTACCTATAAAGAATTTTGCAAGAGTGAAGATGCAGGTAACAATGTCCCTGGCATCTCTGGTTGGTAAATCATCTGATTTCAATGAGGAGTACCTCAGAAGATCCTTACGAACCATCTTGGCGTATGCAGAAGAAGATATGGACATGCAGCCAACCATGTTTCCAGTCCAGGTTAGGCCTTTTGTGACTTCTGATACTTCTTTTCAGGACCTCTCATCTTGAGATGGGCTGGAACGAGATCTCCACACCTAAGCATTCCTAAATCAGAAATATTGAAAATTTGGGTGCAAATGTTGCTGCTTGGCCCATCTCTAATTTAATCAAGGGCCACGCTTTTAAAATTAGAACAATCTTGACAATATCTAGGATGTCTGGGATAAAAGCTGAGCATAATTCCATGGGACAACCTTACAGTGGTCCAAGTAGAACTTACTGTAAGCTAGATTCTTCTCTTAGCTATGTATACATGATTCCCCTTGAATCCAGTAGAAGCTACATCCATGTACAGTATCTGAGGCTGGAATTTGTTTCATTACCATAGTACTGCCAATCTGAAAACATAACTTACCTCCATTCCTCCAAAACCCAAAGCTGTCAGTGAAAAATGACATAAACCTTATTTTAAAGGAAACAGCCTAAAAGGTATGCAATTAGGATATTTGCACTTCTTTGTGTGTTTTGAGTTATGAAACTGAAAGCTAAGTTCTTCCAACTATCCAAACAGTTCCTGTATAAAAGGAATATATTATTTTTAAATAAAATATACAGGTAGCATCTCTAATTATTCCTGGTCACTTGAGTTACCCTGCTTTCACTAACAGTTTGGCACACATGTTGGCTAACCAAATTTCCCCTTTTATGCATCCCACTTTATAAATGATGATGATTTCAAAACCATCACGAGAAATGGGAACCTGTCATTTTCCACATTATCAGAGTAAAACAGCTGTATATGGAAACCTTAGTTTAAAAAAAAATTCCCACTCTTTTCAGTTCATAAGGACCTGACTGCATTACTAGCAACCACCATGTCTAACTGTGAGATAATGAAACATCTGGTGCTAAGAATTGCAAAAACATCTGTTTAACAATATATTGCAATTTTCCTGAACCAGAAGTTGCACTCCATTTAGGAATACATATTATAGAGTTCATGAACAAATGGAGATGGACTTGTTTTATTTGATTTGATAAAGCGTGTGTGTGTGTGTGTGTGAGAGAGAGCGTGTGTGTCTTTTGCCATGTCATTGATCTGTTAGTTGCTTGCTGAATGAATATGACTGGTAAAGTCTGCACTGTCACAATCCTGCTTTGTGACTTTTCTTTGTGCCAACAGTTAATAGAGTAAGCAATAACTCATCTTGTGTTGATATTGAACTTTTAATCAAACCCTGAAACGTGTGTGTATCTCCAGGTGAAGGAGCTGCTACGTAATCTGAACAGTATCTTGTCAGACACAGTGAAAATGAGGGAGTTTCAGGAAGATCCAGAGATGCTCATGGATCTCATGTACAGGTGAAACCTTCTCATGCTGCTGTTGAATGAATTAAAATGAAGCAAATACAAAGGGCCTGTGTGGTTTTGAGAGAGATCCCCAAGTATTTCTTACCGACAAGCTCTCCAGATACAGTGTTTAGACAAAAGAAGCTTTTTCCTTGTGATGTAACATACAAAGTGCACCAGTCAATTGTCTACATTTTTAAAGATTTTTATTAGCCAATTTTCAATTTCATTTGTGATGCAATATGCACATTGTAAGCAGTTTTGGAGATAGATATGTATTTTTTAAAGAAAGAAAAGAAACCAATTCAAATCTATTTCTTGACCTGTATTGCTAGAATTGCCAAAGGGTATCAGACATCACCTGACTTGAGGCTGACTTGGCTCCAGAACATGGCAGAGAAACACACCAAGAAGAAGTGCTACACTGAGGCAGCCATGTGCCTGGTCCATGCTGCAGCTCTGGTTGCGGAATACCTGAGCATGCTAGAGGATCACAAGTACCTGCCAGTGGGCAGCGTCAGCTTTCAGGTAGAAAGAATATGCGTTTTTTCTGTATCTGGTACTTTTCTAGTGACTTTGGGGAGGCGTCGCCTGACACCAATCAGAGCCAGTTAACCAAATCAACATCTGGGTTATCTAGAAGGTGACATTCAACAGTTGTATAACGTACCCCTTTTCCCAAGACCTTAGTTTACGGCCAGACCTCATTGCTTAACACTGAGTTGGGACCAACTGTTGCTAAACTGCTGGAATAGCTGAAACTGTCTCCCCAGCTGAAGTTGAGCCAATAAAAGAAATTACCTCACTCACCTTCTCTCTAACTAATTTGTGCAATTCCTAGATATAGAAGGTGGGGAGACACATCAAAGGTATTCCATACCATCATTTGGTAGGAAATCTTGTCTCATTTACTCAGCTAGAATCCACTGATCTTATCAACATCAAATAGTGTCTAGAAGCATCTCAGGTGGATCTGCTCTTCATCAAAATACATGTCTGGAGAAAGGACAGTTGAGCCATAGTGCTCTGTAGTAGAGAGGTAATGACAAATATTCTTGCTTAAGGATCTAGAAACCTCTCAGTGACACAGCCATTTATCTGAGCAGAGTTGAGGTTTCAGTTTGCTCTGTAAAAAGGCAAAGTGTTGGGTATTATTACTGAGCTTTCATGTGAGGATCTCCAAGCGTTTTACAAACATTACTTAAGCCTCGCAGTGCCTCTGAGGTAAGGCTGAGAGTGGAAGGGATGATCTTGTGGCTAAAGTACAAGATTAGTGAGACCATCTGGATTTTATTCAGAGCCTGGGCTCAGACTTATTATGTAATCATGGGTAAGTCACCCACTGGATTGCTCTCTGTTTCCTTATCTATAAAACAAGAAAGATGAGACTACTTGTCAGCTCAGAGTGCTTTATTATTGTTATTATTTGTATTACTGGAGCACCTAGGAGCCCTAGTCATGGACCAGGACCCCACTGTGCTTGGTGTTGTACAAATACAAAAGCAAAAAAAGATGCTTCATATGCCAAAGAGTTTACAATCTAAGGAATGTTTGTGATGTACTTTGAGCTGTTGGATGGCAGGTGCTATAAAAATGTAAAATACTAGTATACAAATATTATGTTAGGTCAGCAGTAGTATTATCCCAATTTTACAGATGGATAAACTGAGGCATAGAGAGATTGAATGACTTTCCCTAGGTCCCTCACACAATCATTAACGTCTTGAATTCCAATTTCCAGCCCCTTATACAAACCAGTAGCATCACGTTTACTCTTTATGCTATGCAAGACAGAACAGTCTATTGTCAGAATGCACATACATAGCTCATTAGCGTTATGGACCCCAAAATCTTTCCTTCAACAGAATTCATCTTGGACCTGATTGTCGGTTACACTAAGTCCCCTTTACACTGAGTAAAGGGGACTCAAAGGGAGTATAAATTATATTTACATCTACTTTAAGCCCACTTTATACTCCCTGAACCAGGATATTTGTAGCATAAATGAAAATCAAGCCCCGTGAGTTGGTGCTATTTAGAAATGTTGGCTTTTCTTAAGGAAAACTGAAGTATATGTGACTGAAAAAGATTGTAGATTATTCAGAACTGAAACTTTTGTGTTGCTCTGTAAGCTTCACTAAACATCCACAAGGGTACAGCAAGGGTTAAATAAACTGCTGTTAGGATCATGCAAGTTCAGAAGCTTTGGAATTCTGCAGTGAACTGGATACAGCTACCCAAAGTGTTGCCTGAATGCTAAAATATTCAGGATCATCTGGCCCTGAATCAGTAACTTTTTTGTTGTATGCCGTGCTGTTGTAGCCATGTTGGTCCCATTGGAATTAGAGAGACAAAGTGGGTGAGGTGATATCTTTTATTGGACTGATTTCTGTTGGTGAGAGGGACAAGCTTTTGAGCTTACATAAAGGTGAAAAAGAGTGTTGTGTAAGCTCAGAAGCCTGTCTCCCTAGCTGAAGTTGAGGCAATAAAAGAAATTACCTCACCCACTTTCTCTCTAACTTATTTGTGAAATTCCTAGATATAGAAGGTGGGGAGACACAGCAAAGTCTAGCAGATCAAGACAAAAGCTGCAGGCCAAAGTTAATGGAATGTTGTCTTGCATACATTTCTCAAAAGATAACGCAAATCACAGAAGCGTATAGAAGAGGTGCTCAGATACTACAGTTGCTAGCTAATAGAATGGGGCTGTTGGAAAATATTTAGAGCCAATGAACAGATAATTTGATGGCTGCAATTTTCTTGGCTTCCCCTTTCTAATAAATCACCGCTCCGAATGCTTTTAAATTTCCCATGAAAGTGCTCATAAAGGACAGTAGAACTCCAAGCACTAAACAGCCTGTGAAAATACATTGGGATGCTGGGATGAAAAGTGCAGTACATTTGTTAGCTAGATTGTAAACTCGTTAGCTCAGGGATTGGCTTTTTGCTTTGCGTGGCTAGTACAGTGAGGCCCTGAACCTCGATTGAGGCCTCTAAAGGCTATCCTGATATAAATTAATTAATAAAGTGCAAAGTGCTGAAAAGTTTATCCATATCTTCCAAATTCCCATTATTTTTGAATCCTTGCAGTTTAAATAAATGTGTATAACAGGAAATTCTAGTGCTGATGAATATTTGATATGAATTATATAGAATGAAGTTCCCCTTTGTGCTAAGGAAAGCACAGGCTTTGTGTGTCACTGAAGTCCCATTTCGGCCACTCTCTTCTTTGGACTCCCTGTT
The DNA here is from genome assembly GCF_003597395.2 of Chelonoidis abingdonii. Classification (NCBI taxonomy): domain Eukaryota; kingdom Metazoa; phylum Chordata; order Testudines; family Testudinidae; genus Chelonoidis; species Chelonoidis abingdonii. The sequence continues at coordinate 96,901,758 of NC_133774.1, read as the reverse complement.
ATGGTTTAAATGGGACTAAAGTTACGCACAGGCCTTGTATGGGTGCTCTGCACAGAGTGAATTTCTCCCACAGAGAAGGAAAAATGATCGCAGATGAGATGATCACAGTGGTCCCTTCTGACCTCAGATGCTATGAAAATGTGCCCATGAAGCTGCAGTGGAGAGGAGTATCCCCATGCAGTGATTAATGTGAGCTATCAGAACTTTGTCAGATCAATAGTAGTGGCACTTGGTGTCTGCCATTTTAGAAAAAGGCCTTTCCAAAATCAAATTGCCAGCTAGCTGGCATTTCTCCTCAGCTGAGACAAGAGTTCAAATGTCACTTTCTGTTAAAACATGAGACTACATGATCTCAGTTTACCTTTTTTTTTTTCAATTAAAAACTAGAAATTGTTGCAGCTATTGAAAACTACTGATGCTGGGGTGTCTTTATGTTTATGTGTATTTACATATAATTTAACAATGCTAATATTATGATGATTTTGGATTTATATGTTGATTTTCAGTCAAATGGATGCCAAAGCATTTTCCAGACTTTACTAAGTGGCCTAAAAACTTAAATGCCTGATCCTGCAGGCTTTATTCAGTACATCTTCCATTAAGAAATTGACTTCAGTGGGAAACTTACCTTCAGGATCAGGCTCTAATATATTACCTGCAGTAAAATACCATTAAGGAGCACTGAGACTGAGAAATCAAACACGTATAAGTAAAAAAGAATTCAGATATTATGGTTTCTAAAGCAACATCCTATGCATTGCACTTTCCCACACTTGCATAAGTGGAGTCAAAATCCATTTACCAAACTTTGGGCTGATATGAAGCGTGGAAAATGTAAGCTTGGAAGGATTTATGGAGGAGGCAATTGTGCTCAGCTGACAAGGGGGAAGAGTTGTTAAGTGAAAATGAGCACGACACCATGGAAACCTTTAGCACCCCCCCCCCCCCCAAAATGCAGCTGCCTGGAAGTGTCTCCCCTGCAGAGGGAATTTTGGGACTGGTGGGGAGTTTCGTTTCAAAATAGTGAGGTGGGAGGGAAATGTCGGGATTCTGGTGACAAGCCCCTTGATCCCTAGTACTGGGGTTTATGATGTGATAAGAGCTTCTTGATGAAAGGTAGTCTTGTATCCAGCAGCGGGACTTCTGTTATTTTATTTCTGTTATGTTAAGGCTCTTGTCACTGAAGAATCTCTGTTGCAGGGTGTGCCTCTGTGATAGTCTGTTGGTTTTGGTTTCCAAGCCCTATGGGGGTCTCTGCTGTGATCTATTTCAGAATATTTCCTCCAATGTGCTGGAGGAATCTGCTGTTTCGGATGATATTTTGTCTCCAGATGAGGATGGGATATGTTCTGGGAGGTACTTCTCTGAGAGCGGCCTGGTAGGGCTGCTGGAACAAGCTGCAGAGCTCTTCAGCACGGTGAGTGAATAGACAGGGTGGGCCAAATTCATCCCTGTATGACTGCACTGAAGATAATGGAGTTACCCCAGGGATGATTTTGGCCATTGGGTTAGACTCGCTCCTGTAAGTGCAAGGGAGTGCAGTTTTCACTTCCTGTGCCCTCAGGGGTAGATGCGTGGGGTGGGACTTATCCCTGGGGATTTGCAAGTTTAACATTCTGCCAAGGCTCCTGTAGGACCCCCACTAGTATTGGCTCCCAGGCTGGCCATGCCCACTTCTGGTGGGGGGATTGCAGTGCCCCAGCTGCAGGCAGACTGATCACTGCTTGGAGCTTGCAATTTGGTTTGCACCAGGAGTGAACTGAGCCCTCTGGGTATTACCCTGATATAGTAAATTTGAAAAAGATCTTCATTAATATGAATTAATACCGCATAGACTGTAGACCCTAAGAGTTACCCATATGCTTTCATATAGAGCACAGTCAGAGTTTAGCCTCACAATTCTCATTTACTTTAAAGGGTAAACTCCATCCAACTCAGCACATGTATACGTCACTAAGGAGCTTTGTGGATGCTTGATAAGACATTTTACTAAATTAATACATGGTAATATAATTATACTCCCATAGGCTCATAATCACTTTTCTGTTTTTTTTTTTAAAAGGTAAAACAGGCATCATATCAGAAATATGATGTTATAAAATAACTTGTCCTACAATGCCTGTAGCGATGGTCCAATCTCTTTACATAGTGTATGAAAACTCAATTTCTTTCCTTTTTTAATTCCCTCTTACAAGGGGGGATTGTACGAAACTGTGAACGAGGTCTACAAAATTGTCATCCCCATCCTGGAAGCACATCGAGACTTCAGGAAGCTTACGTCTACTCACAGCAAGCTTCAGAAAGCCTTCGACAGCATTATTAACAAGGTACCTGCTGCTGCTGGTTCTCTATGAGCAAGTTGTGTGTTGCTGCGCTGCAGTGTTTGCTTACGGGATGGTGAAGATAAGACCATACAACCAAACAGGAGCACTTCCTTCCTCTCAGAGTTTCCATCTGTTTTGGACTACGTGTTGTTGTAATTTAGATCTTGCCTGTTAAGGACAGTCTACATTGAAGAGAAACATAATGACTCAGAGAAACATGAAGAGATGGGAGAGGATTATAAACAACATGTATAAAGAGAGATTAATAGAACATTCAAAATATTTTAAAGGGACACAGAGTTAAAAAAATCACAGATAAAATTCAGACCAGGTGAAAGCAAGCATGATTACATTTGGCCACACACATTCAAAAAGAAAAAGAATTTTCTTGCCAGTGTTACTAGTACCATAGATTACAAAAACAGAATTGTAAAACCTAATTTACTTTTCAGTATTTATATTGTTTCTGTATTTCTCCTGGTTTGGACAATGAAAATAGATCAGTCAGTTTAGTTTCTAGTCACTTGCAAGTGCTCCTGGACTTTTACAATACTACAAAGTTTTGTGAGTTGCAAATATCTGAATGTTGATTAATGTTTGTTTTTAAAATGTTTCTATTGGAATTTTTTTTAAAAGAAACATTTCTATTGTTTTATATTTGCAAAAGTGAGTTCATACAGAACCTAAACATTGAGCCAAATTTGAATCAACAGTGCCCCTTTTAACTTTTATAGTTGTTGGTTTTTTTCTAATAGGAAATTGAACTGTGCTATGTTAAACAAAGTGATATTACATAGGGTCATATTTTGCTGTGAAATCTGGACAAACCTAAGGTCCATGAGGTTCCTCATGTATAAATCAGATGAATAAGGCATCAACATTGGATTATATTTAAGGGAAGAAAAGCTAAATGTATTTTTCCCCCCCCCCCCTTTATCAATCAGGGTCAAAAGCGAATGTTTGGAACTTACTTCCGTGTTGGTTTCTATGGATCCAAATTTGGGGACTTAGATGAACAGGAATTTGTTTATAAAGAGCCTGCAATTACTAAACTTCCTGAGATTTCTCACAGACTCGAGGTAAAGAGATCATAGTTGTATAACTTCCTGCTTTGTGTTATACTTTCTAAGAAAATAGTAGGGTGAATAAAGAAGTCACAGCACAGCAGCTGTAGGTTCTGGTAATGTGCAAAGGTCAATCAAGTTGATTTATATTTCAGATCATTGTGTCTGTGTATCTGATACCTTGGATTGCAGGATGACATAATGTTAGAATTTTCATTACCCTTTGGTCCCATGTCTTGAGGCAGTTGGCCTCTGTCCCTGTATAAGGAATTCAGGGACTTAACCTGAGGGGATGCAAGTTTTATTTTGAATCCTTTTGGAACTTTTGCTTAGGGCAGCAATGACAGATTCTTTGCTTTTTTCCCCTTCTTTGCTGACACTCTGCCTTTTACGGTATGTCTACACTTACCTTTTAAAGTGCAAAAAGTCCCTTTTTTGTGCTAAAACCACAGGAGCATCTACACTTTGTTAATGAAACTCAGAAGTTTCACCGCAAAAAGAAAGCCACATACAGGCATACACCTCTTACTGCTGTTCTTTTTGCACTGCTGTGAATGTGAATACACGTTCTAGCAGTATCAACACCTTTTGGCCTCCAGAGGATATCCCACAGTTCCAAAAGTGGCCATTCTGGCCAGCATCTCCGCTGCTCTGGTGCACGGACGTCTGCCTCTCCCCCTGTAAGCCCTGGGAAGTTTGAAACTCCCTTTCCCTTTGTTTGTAGATGTGGTGGGGAAAGCAGCCAGACAGCAGGAGGTTTTTAAAAAATGCCGCGGAAGAAACCAGGAAGTAATGAGGCTGCTGGGACATGAAGCAGGGCAGCACGGGGCACTGAGCAGGGACCCCGAATGCCTTCCGCTCACTGCCCCCTTCCCACAAGACCTATCGAGAGAGCTGCACTGTGGGATAGCTGCCCTACGGTGCTGCTCTCATTGGCGATGGAAGTGCTGCTAGAGTAAACGCTCTCTGACGCCTGAGGAATTGAGTGAGTACACAAACCAGCGCGTTACTTTCACTGGGTCCCTAACACCGGTGAAACTTACAGCGCAAAAACTCTGTAAGTGTAGACATACCCTACTTAACAATTCAGTGTTGGAACTTCATCAGTAAGGTGTCTAGGCCTCTGCAGACTAACACTTTCTGTAGCATACTTACTGGATTATATGCAGAACTTATCACAACTCCTGGTCTTGATCAGAGCAGCACAGATGACTTGCATTGCGTTACAGATGGGTAAAATCACCTCTGAATAATTATTTTTTCCTTGTCAGGGGTTTTATGGTCAGTGCTTTGGGGAGGATGCTGTGGAGGTGATTAAAGACTCCACTCCTGTAGACAGAAGCAAGCTGCATCCCAATAAGGTACGGAAGGTATTAGCCCAGCTATTTGTATCCTTCGAACAGAACTGAGCACTGAGTGACTGAAAAAAAGGAGAGTGCGGAGCTGCCTGTGAGACCATAATGCTGACTCAGACAATTAAAGCTGAGATGTGTGTGTGTCAGGATTTGATGTTCCAGGCTATCATTATAAAACAAACTGGGAAGGCAACGTGGTCCAGTGAATAGGACACTGGACTGTAAATCAGACACCCTGATCTCTGTCCCTCTTGCTCTACTGCTGACCTGTTGTGTGATTCTGGGCAAGTCACTTCACCCTTCAGTGCTTCAGTTTCTCCAAACATAAAAAGCACTAGCACTTGTGAGCTCTAGATGGTGTGACAAAGTTCCTCCTCTACCTTGGTGGGTCCTGCGCTTATTTGGCAGATTTGCTCACCTCAGTGATCTTCCCCACAGTCTGGGTCAACTCCTCCTGTGTCTGATCAGGAGCTGGGAGGTTTGGGGGGAACCCGGGCCTGCCCTCTACTCCGGGTTCCAGCCCAGGGCCCTGTGGATTGCAGCTGTCTATAGTGTCTCCTGTAACAGCTGCATGACAGTTACAACTCCCTGGGCTACTTCCCATGGTCTCCTCCAAACACCTTCTTATCCTCACACAGGACCTCCTCCTGGTGGTCTGAAAAACACTTGTAGCCTGGAGTCCTCCAGCAGCTGCTTGCTCCAGCTCCTTCACACACTCCTCCCCTCTGCGTCCCTTCCCTGACTGTGAGTGAGTCTTTACTTTTAACGCCAGGTGCCCTGATTAGCCTGCCTGATTGGTGCAGGTATCATCAGGCCTGTCTGCCTTAATTGGTTTTAGCAGGTTCCTGATTACTCTAGGGCAGCCCCTGCTCTGGTCACTCAGGGAACAGAAAACTACTCATCCAGTGACCAGTATATTTGCCCTCTACCAGACTCCTGTACCCCACTGGCCTGGGTCTGTCACAATGGACAGTGCTACATAAGAGCTACTGGAAGCAGACTAATAGACTTCAGAATGCAGTATGAAGAGAGTCATCACAAGAGGATAGGAAGGATGCCCAATGGCTAGGGGCACTAGCTTAGGACTTTGGAGATCTCAATTCAAGTCCCTGCTGTACCACAGACTTCCTAGGTGACTGTGGGCAAGTCACTTAGCTTCATGGTGCCTCAATTCCCTATCTGTACCATGGGGATGATAGCATTACATGGAGTGTGGTGTTGATAAATACATTAAAGATTGTTAGGTGCTCAGATAGTACAGTGATGGGGGTCAGATAAGTACCTAAGATACATAGACAAGACTTGAGCTTGGAGTGAGAGGCAGTCTCTGAGACAGCCAGATCCTTTTCTGTTTATCACTATAAAGACTAAGACACGAAGTTCACGTGGAATTGGCTCTGCAGCCAGTGCAGAGTTCAGAGTAAGCGTATTGTGATAGGAAATCCTGATCACTTTCCAGGGCTTAGTGGAAAACTATTTCTATCTCCTCTTTACATTTTTGTTTAATATTTGTGGTTTCCATTTCTCTTTTTTTCTCTTCTTTCTATGCTTCTTTTCCTTAGTTTATATTGAGCTAACATTAGTAAAAAAAGTACATGAGTGAAAAAAATAAGACTTGTGTTATCTGTTCTGAATTTTGGTTTCTTTAGTACTTCTCCCCTGCCCCAGCCCCAAAATAAAGTCCATGGGCAGTCTTGATTGGAAAACATATAGTCACTGCCTAGAGGCAACATGTTAATTTTCTTTGGTACATTTCAATCAAATAGTTAAACCCATAATGGACCAAATTCTCCTCTCGCACCATTGCAACTTCATTTAAGTCAGCAGGGTTTCACAAGTGTATATTCAGCACCCAGGTAGTCCAGTTCTGCCCCACTGAGGTCAGTAACAAATTATTTTAAGGGGCATGGTACAGATGCAAAGTGGGGGAAAGGAAAGTGGAGATACAGAACACTTGAGGCCTCTGAGTAGTTTCTGGACAACATGAGATCATTGCAGCTGTGGAAGAATCAGAGAGGTCCTGCTGTGTGTGAGAGCAAATTAATAATAAACAAAACACAGCCTGTGTGCTCTTCTAGCACATGTCATCTCACTGTGAGCTCTGTAATGTTTCATGCATTCCATTTATTTCATAGTCATTTGTCTTGGCACTAAAACAAAGATTCTTCCTTCCTCCTCCTCCAGGCCTACATACAAATTACATTTGTGGAGCCCTATTTCGATGAATATGAGATGAAAGACCGGGTGACCTACTTTGAGAAGAACTTCAGCCTCCGGCGTTTCATGTACACCACCCCTTTCACCCTGGATGGACGCCCCAGGGGTGATCTGAGTGAACAGTACAAGAGGAATACTATCCTGACCACAATGCATGCTTTCCCCTATGTCAAAACCAGAATCAATGTCATTCAAAAGGAAGAGGTAATGGACATCTTTGTGAGAGCTGTGAATTTGAGTATGGAGCTCAGCCATTAGATAAGGATTGAGGGTGTTGGTGGAAGGGGATGATTTCAAGCTCTGTGCTGAGTGAGGAAAGTTTACATTTCTGTTAAATTGTACACTGACTGGCACTATAGAAATGCCATAGATTAGGTCAACAGATGCATGAATGCATGCTCCTGCAGGCTTTCGGAGCATTGGGGAGACGAGTGTTCCACATAGCATCCCATTGTAAGGATAATGGCAGAAGAGGTGTGACGGGAACGAGAGGATAGCAGTTTTGTAAAAGTAGGAAGCACAGTGACCATGTTAGCTAGAAAGCCAATAACCTAGAATAAAAATAAATGTAGATATAGGACTTGATCCTAAGCCCGTTGATGTCTTTCCATTGACTTTACTGGTGTATGGCTTTGACTCAGAATTTACAGGAGGTTAAATCTGGCTGGTTTGAGTGATATTGGAGGGATGGGAGAGCCTGGGTTGAAGGTGGAGCTTGGCTCTGGGGGTGGGGGAAGGAGAAGGAAGGGAGGTGACAGCCCTAGGGTGAAAGTTGGGGGGTGGCCAGTAGCAAGGAGATACAGGAGAGCCTTTGTGTGAGAGTGGGGGTCAATTGTGTGGGGTGAGGACAGTAGGAGGGATGAGGGGAGAGCCCAGGTGTGAAGGTTGGGGTAGAGGCTTGATGCTGGATTGTGGTAGCCTTTGTGGTAAAGTGTGTGTGTGTGTCTCAGTGGCCCTTTCTCCCTGCAAAAGATGGGCACCAGCAATTTTCCTCCCCACACTCCTCCTCAGTAACTTTACTGGTTCCCTTGCAGTCATGCGAGGTGGCGAGGCAAAGGGAGAAATAGGCTAAAGAAACTAAGTTTTAAAAATGTTTTGTAAACATTATTGTACCAAAGTAGAAAATGCAGCTTTCAGAAAATGTATTTACGAAACATAACTTTGGGTGGTGGTGGGGAGAAGCAGGTGCAACACCACTGACTGCTACATCCAGGCTTAATATGGCTCATAAGTGAGCTAATTAAGCACTTGTGTTCAGGGCCCCAGGTCCTGAGTCTTTAGACAAAAAGGATAAAACTAACAAATAGCTCCCTCCCACACAAACCAAATCAAGAGTATTCCAGGTACATTGATGTTAGACCAGTTTGTTCTTTATGGGCTGAGTGGAGGTCACAATTAAGTGTGGCTTCAAATATCTTATTTTGTTCTTGAATAAATGTTTTCATCCCCATCCCGTCAGTAGCACATTTTCTATGGCACCAATGGCACCGTCACACTGGGCCCACACTCGGAAGGGGCCCATAAAAACTACATGGGGGCCCACAAATATGTTTGACGCTGGGTCCACAAAAGGTTAATCTTGACCACCCTGGCTGTGACCCAGCACAAAACAGCTTTACTTGGCTGCAGTGCCTGTAACAACTGTAATACAAGTATTACTCGGACAATAATGCATCTATCCTTACGTTGTATTAGTTCATTTTAACCCCAATTGAAGTTGCTATTGAAGACATGCAGAAGAAGACACTAGAACTGGCTGTTGCAACCAGCCAGGAACCACCAGATGCCAAAATGCTCCAGATGGTGCTGCAAGGTTCTGTTGGAGCAACAGTAAATCAGGTAAAGGTCAAGCTCAGCAAAATAATGTATCTTCTGCACAGCCTTTGGCATGTTTCTTTTTTTCCCCAGTGTGCTTTCTTCTACCTCTTTGTCTTGCATTGGTGAGAGTACTTCCAATCAGACTGATTACTTGCAGATACCCCTTTGAACTCTGCCCATTGTTGCTCATTTTTGTGGACTAACCACTGGGGATGGGAAAGCTTTTTTTCTGAAGCTCAGAACAATCAGGATAACTTTTTACCCACCATGATTTATTTTTGTAAATCTTTGCATTTCCTTGTTCTGACCAAAGATGGAAGTGCTAAAATGTTAAGAGACAGGGATTTTTTACCCCAACTGGAAGCAAGAAATATTGGCTCTCTCACATCAGTCTGTTCCCATTACATTTACAGCCCAATTTTGCAGTTACAGTGGATTCAGAGAGTGCAGCTAATGTATGGATATGCATTTGAATCTCTAAGCGGTAACTCATACTGAATTGACTCATCTTTAGAGAGATTTTTCCTTCACAAGAGCACTAACCATCTCATCAACTTAAGGGAATACTCAAGGAGTAAATCTCTCTGCTGGGAGGCCACCAGAATCCCAGAACTCTTAGCATGTAAGAAAGTACCAGAAAAACCCCCACAACGCTCAATTGTAGTTTATTACAACACACACACTGCTTAACAAAAACCAAACATTATGAAGACAAACTAAGAGGAAAAAAGCAAGGCCCTAAGCATGCCTCAGCAGAGCTTGGTTCCCTTAATCCAGGGTAGTCAATAGGTGGACTGCAGGCCATATCTGGACCACCAGATGCCTTCACAACATCTTTTTATTTAATTATTGTTATTATTGTTATTATTTTTGTATTATTTTCTCTGGAGTCTGGACCTTGACTATACCTTGATCAAGAAATTTTAATCTTGAAAAAAAATAATTGATTGCCCCTGCTAATTAGATCCTACTCCCTTCATTTCCTACCCATTCTTCTTCCACCAAAACCGCCACTAGATTGAACTCCTTATAGGAACGTGCACTTTTGTACGGTGGAAAAAACATTATTTCATGTTCTTAACCGTCTATGCTAGGAGTTTTGTATTGCCGCCCATCAGTTAGTAGCTGTGCATCTTCCATGTAAAATAGTTTGGCAGTAGGAAAGTCCCTGCTCACTCCTTTCCAGATGGAGATAATCCATTTTCTTTTCATAGAGGAATCAATGGCAATAGGGGATGATGGACAAAAGTAGAACAGAACAGAATATGTTGGCCTAACCTTGGATTGGCAAAGAAAAGAAAGGGAGGCAAAGAAGCAGTGGTTAATGCAACACAGTCAGGGAAAACCCTTAAAAGGGCAGCTTCCTGCTACAATGTCAACATATGATTTTTTTTGTCACTCCAGCACTGACATAAAAAAACCCAAACACACTCTAACCAAATAAATCAGTTTTGTGCTTCCTTTTCAGTTAATGCAGGAAATATGTTCTTTGTAATATTATACTGTGTTATTCCTATAAGGGACCACTAGAGGTAGCCCAGGTGTTCCTGGCAGAAATTCCAGCAGACCCAAAACTTTACCGACATCACAACAAGCTGAGATTATGCTTCAAAGAATTTATAATGAGGTGAGTGAAAGGAAAACTAATTGAAGATCTGTTGAAGCTGGAGTGTGGAACTGTAGCCATCCTAATGTCATTCATAATACAAATCAATGCATTAAACATCAGGAACTAGATTTTCACACCATATATAGGCAGTGGTGCTGGAACACTTTTTAGAGTGAGGATGCTGTGCCCCCTTCAGGGCCAGGGCTGTGGGAGAGGGGGGCATGGATCAGGGGGCTGAGGCTGGGGCCCAGGTTGCAGAGCTCTGGGTGCAGGGTTGGCAGCAGCAGAGACCCTGCATGTGGAGATGGGAATGGAGCCTCATGTAAAACCTGGGGATGCTGCAAAACCCCCACACCCATAGTTCCTGTGCCTATATAGACATGTATTAGTCAATGGAAACTCAGAATTTCCATTCAGTGGGAAATTCCAACATTTTCATAGAATCTCAGGGTTGGAAGGGACTTTCAGGAGTCATGTAGTCCAACCCCCTGCTCAAAGCAGGGCCATTCCCCAGACAGATTTTTGCCCTGATCCCTAAGTGGCCCCGTCAAAGATTGAATTCACAACCTGGGTTTAGCAGGCCAATGCTCAAACCACTGAGCTATCCCTCCCCGCTTTCAGTTTCCCTGCAGTCCAAATCAGAATGAAAAGTTGAAATTTCCCAGAAAACAAGAATTCCAAAGAACTTTGTTTCAGAAATGTCAAAACAAAGTGCTTTGTTATCTTTTTTGTCAAATTTTGTTTAAAGGTTGACAGTCCAGTCTCAATTTTGTTGACTCAGCATTTTCTGGCAGAAAACTATTCCATGACAGGAGGGATAGTTCAGTGGTTTGAGCATTGGCCTGCTAAACCCAGGGTTGTGAGTTCAATCCTTAGGGAGCTGGGGCAAAAATCAGTACTTGGTCCTGCTAGTGAAGGCAGAGGGCTGGACTTGATGACCTTTTGAGGTCCCTTCCAGTTCTGGGAGATATAGGCATATCTCCAATTATTATTATTAAACTTTTCAACCAGCTCTGGGAGGCAGGAACATTTGCATGTATGCAGATGTGCATGCTTGCTTTGAGAGTGTACTGCCCGATATGCATAGAAAACTTATTCTGCATGCTCACATAGTCAAATATATAACCATCTAGTCATGTGTACATGCACATTGAGATGCAAGTTATGTATAAGGGCAACTTCACTGACTTCCAGTAAAGATGTGTCCATTTACTCCAGTACAAATTTAATCTGGTGGCACAATGGTCATTGAAATGTGTTTATTTCCTTCATGTATTTTTAATATCTAATAAATGGTAAACTCATAACCAGAGGACTGTATGAGTCTGGCAGCAAATAATCGGACAGGCTGAAATCTTGCTTTATCTAACACAAACTCACCATAATACAATTTTAAAGTGTTTGTTGGAATTAACCAATGTGTTTTTTAATCTTTATTTTGAGAACAGATGTGGTGAAGCAGTGGAGAAAAACAAGCGCCTTATTACTGCAGATCAGCGGGAGTATCAGCTGGAACTCAGAAAGAACTATAACAAGCTGAAAGAGAACCTTAGGCCGATGATTGAGAGGAAAATCCCAGAGCTGTACAAGCCTATAGTGAAAGTCCACAGTACAACAAGGTACAACTAGGGCAATGGATGCCGTTTGTATGCTAACAAAAATAGTGCCTCTTTATTTGTGAGATATGAGACAGCTCTTCCCTCTGCTTCTGAGGTACAGCCCCAAAATTAAATAGAATAAAGTATTAATTGTGCTGCTCAAGCTGCTGTACCACAAGTTGAAGGATGGATAGAATTTTTACACTAATATAAGAATCAGTTTAGAAATGGGTAATTAAATGTCCCGCCAGCTCCTCATTATTTGAAGCCTGTGGCATTTCTCAAGGTACATGAGAAAAAAATATATATATTCCAGCACCTGGTGTTTATTGATCATAAAATAAGTGTGATCATTTCACTTCAGGGCTGCATGTTGCAAACCCAGGATTCAGATATATAAACTGTGGGATCCTTTATACTTATTAATATGTTGTTCTTTCCAACACCACTTATTTGCGTCAATGAAAAAGAGTAAAATAGGTCTATCAGGTATTAAAATATCCCATTTTGTGATTGACAATCCCATGTTTTATTTATGAATTTATTTCATTTCAGGGATTCTTTTCGTAACTCTAGTTTTAAGAAATACGAAGCCCACTCTTCACAGAACATCTAAGGACTGTCTGCTTCAGAAAAGAAAGATCCATTTGCTGTGGATCAGCTAGGAGAGGATACTCCAATGCTATGCAAACTGGGAAACTCTTCTCACAATGTAACATGTACACATTCTCAGCCGTTCGCACTGAGTGTTCAACGAAATGTACAGGACCAAAGAAAAATGGGGATCGGGCGGGAAAGAGGGTGAAAAGGGGGTTTACTTAGGCTGCTTTTGTATTTATTGTAAAATATTGTTCAGAGAATTATGAAGGATAGATAATTGAATAATTGATTTTATCGTGCAGGGGTCAATCACTATTTACAAAGAGACAGCTTCCTGGGGTTTGACCAAAGTGTCAAGAGAATCAATCCAGTATGCCTAATGGGCCCTGGAGAATGTTGCCCATATAGGTTCCTTTTCTGGACAGCACTTAAGCATGACCTACAGGACTGCCACACAGTCTGAATGTGGAATGCATACTTAAATGCTATTCTAAACTGGGAAGAATTTAAATGTGTGTAAATGCTTTACTGAATTGAAGCCCTAGGAAAGATGTATAATGTTTACAGTCAACTTTGCTCACTTATATTCCCTGTATCACAGCAATCTATGTACACTTTTTAAAATAGAAAGGACTTTTTCTTACAAGGCTTCTCACAGTGAAGCTTCAAAGACAAGAAACAGCAAGCAGTACTTTCTGCATAACTTGCCTATCCTCAAAGATAGATCTTTTTAAAATTGTTTTAGTTAAATACGTGAGCTACTTCTCTGTGAGACTAAGATTTTTTTAACTAGTGTCATGTTCAGTAAAATTGATATTAACAGTACAGAGCTAAACTATAAGTGATGCAACTCTTAAGTACACGGTGCTCTTTTAGAGAGCTCTCTGAAAAGAGACGAACTACAGGAGTGCACTGTGAGCATTGCCCACAATGCATTTCATCTTTGTGAAGTTTTAAGACATCATCATAATTAGCACTTAAATATTTATAATAAATAAATAGTGCTTTGCACATTCAGAGCCCTGTACAAACATTAACTATTGATCTTCACAACACCTCTATGAAATAAGCAAGTATTATCGTTCTTGGGTAAGACAGAGAGAGAGAGCAATATACAGTGACTTGTCCAATGCACCTAGTGAGACCATGTCAAAACCAAGATTTGAATGCAGGAACTTCCATCTCCCAAATCCACACACACAGTCCTGCTGACCACATGGATTCCCTTAATTCTTATTCTTTTAAATTAAGTTCTATGGAAACAGTAGTGCTGCTTTTTAAAACATCAGGATTTAATGGTATAATTCAGTTTTACATCATCTTGGTAATTTTTTAGTAAAAGATTAACATGATTATGTGAAATAGAAAAAATACTTTAAATAAAAGGCTCTCTGCTCTGTGAATAAAATACGAGTTTTTAAAAATAATAAACCAAACCCTCGTACTTTGTTTTCAGAGTCATACCCGGCCAAAGCATTTCAGAAGGGACGGGGAATTTCTTTAAAACATAAGGATTCTGCACACTGCTTTGCAGTGTGAGCATAAATGATAGTCAGGCTGATGGATTGCTGGTTCCTTTGTTTTTAATTTCATAGAAGAACTGAAAGTATTTTGACCCTTCATGGGCATCTCCAATCTTCCCATTCTGAAAATGTGTACATCCCCCCAGCACTTACATCAACAGCAGAGCACAAATATATAAAAGTTTAAGGAGTGTTTCTGAAGTTATTTGTGGCAAATCCAGAGATTCACACCAGGATAGGAAAAGGAATGGGTTAAATAAACACTGGTATTTGTACTGATGTATAAAAACAAACTCTTTGGCTGTAAGACTATTTCCCTGCCCCACCCGCACTCCCGGCAAAATTCAATATTTCAGGAGTAGGTGCTCTGTGCATCTTGAAGCCAAAGCATCTCAAGTACGTAAGTAAACAGTCTATTAAATTAAAAGCCAACAGATGCCTCCTGAGAGTGCCTTTCCTTTAATTAAATTGCTTTGAAACATTTACAAACTAAACAGAAGGTTAACTTCCCACAGCCTGGTAACTATGGATTCTTGGCATGCCACAACATTGTGCTTTTTATTATTGTTTTTAACACCCTTTTCTGAAAGATGATCAAAGTATCTTCAACATCACAATCCACTGACTCTACTCCCTCCCTCTCACCCCACAATCCAGCTTCACTATTCTCAAGATGTTTATCATTTACAGCTAGCTAACAAAAACCTCAGATAATCAAAAAATGGGAAACCTACAAATATGCTGCATACTGCTTGAGTTGTATGCACTGTGTTTTGAGTGTCTAAGTGTTCCATATTGTGCGGTCCTGTACAATAGGTCTATTAGTCAAAGAAATACTTCGGAAAATCTACAATAGTTAATAAGGGCTAGATTTTGAATCCCTGCTCACATTGGTGAGCTGTTAATTCCACACATAATCTGATTGCTCACCAGTGTCAATAAGGGTTTCCAATGTGCACATCATCCCTTGCAAAAATGAAACACGATGTGCATATTTAAGAGCTGAACTGTGTAAATTGTAAAAGTACTGAGTTCTGATATTCCATTTTGCAATAAAGTGTAAGTTTCAATAAAAACTGAGAGTTGTGTTAGAGTGCCTTGTATTTTATCCGTGTCTCCTTGAAACAAAGCTTGACTAGTTACTAACTTTTCATTCTCTTTAAAAAAAAATCATTTAGGGTAAAATCCTGACCCCAGTGAAATCAAAAGGGAGTTCTGCCATTGACTTCAATGGGGCAGGGATTTACTCTTGGGGCGGGAGGTGTACATGTACTCAGAGAGTCCATTACGTGGTTTTCATGGCTGTTATACACCTGATGCTTAGAAGAGTGACTTGCTTCAGGCTTCCTTTTAAAAACTGTGCTTTAGTGCCCATGAAAAGAGCTGGACTGAAAGCCCTGGAAACTACAGTTCCCGTTCCACTGAATATATTGCAGGGGAAGCAGCATCCCGGGTTCCGCACTTTGGCCCATCAATGCAGCTCAACATTGTTCTGGGGATCGTCTCAAGGGTGGAGAGTGGAGAGAATGTAGCCCAGTCTCCATGTTCATTCAAACAAAGACTGCAGCAACATGACATCTGAGTTAAGGCCAGATTTATGTGCTGAATGCACCCCACTTACCAGGCTGCATGTGGCATTCCATACCAAAATAAGGGTTAACTTACCTTAAGAGAGACTGGAAAGAAAAAAAAAAATGCCCTTTATGATGTGTGAAGAAAGCCTCTCATTAAAATAAATTGGAAATAGCAGGTCCTGACTTCCCTGTTTTGCTGAAAGATTCCTTAAAAAGACTGCAGAACTGACATGCAAAAGCAACAGCAAAATAGGCTGATATTCTGCGGGTAGATTTCCAATCATTTCATTGCAGGAGGATGGGACATTGAGTCTAAGAGCCCGAATCTCTAGTCTGTTACCCGGAGTGTATGAAGTTTCTGGGTAGCACAGAGCCAATGAAATGTCTTTGCATCACTCCCATTTGAAGCCATTGAGGTAGGGAATTTACTGGGGATGTGGCCAGGTGGAGACAGCATGACCAGAGCACTGCTGCGCTCTGGTTATTTTTCGCTGCTGGGACAGCCTGTTGGGGCATCTCTAATGTACACTAGATACCAGACAAACACCCCAGTGGGTCCAAAACAAGAAGTGTGAAGTTGACTTCAAGCCACCATTGCATCCTTTCCCCTTTGTTTTTAAGCTGAGTGGTGTGGAGCTCATGGGGAATGGAGAACAGGAACCCATAACTAATACTTTGTCTCAGTCTCTCTCCCTCACTCCACTTCTCCGCCTCTCAGTTGAGGGCTGGGAAACCTGCAGCGCAGAGTTTCAGCTTATTGTGTTTTCATCCTCTCATATAAGTTCTCACGCTGCCCAAGCATTCCTCTACCAAAAAACAGGGAAGGAAGGACCTGATATTCTTGCTGTTTCCACTTTTAGTTTACTTTCAAACTTCTCTCCCCCTGGCAGGTGCTGCTGAAGTTCCAGATTGCAGCCATCTGTGGTGGCAGGGGTACCAGAACTCTAATCACAGCTCAGGATGTCACAGATGGATTCATTGTGCTATGTTGTCAATAACCCAATTGCTTGGAGTATTTCAGGGAGGGAGGGAATTGTTTTAGAAAGGTAAGCTAATCCTTATTTAATTGCTTACTGGTCCCTCAATCAGGTGAATAGGACTAATTAACACACCCTATTACTGTCGTTAGGAAGTTGATCTTAGCTCAGTTCTTAATGTAGCTTTGCAGTTCACCTTTCAGTCCAGCTTGTCTCTGCCTGGGATTAGAGAGCTCTACATTCCCCTTACCAACAGCACGTTCCCCACTTGCATTCACCTGCTACTGTACACTGCTGTACTGACATTACCCTCAGACCAGGGCATGGTAGTCACTTACCCTATGTAAATCTACACGGAAGGGGAAGTGGGAAGGCTGAGGAAAAGACTCCTTAAGGAATGATAAAGATGGGAGAGACAGCTTCCCTTGATGATCCTCTGGCACAGAGTGTTTAGCAGCACTGCAAGCCAGTGAACTCAGTGCCTGTCAGGGTATAGACAGGGTGTCCTGCCTCACACAGCTTACTAGTGATCCAGCTGGGCTCTGCAGTAGCCTCCTTTGGTTTGCTGGAAGGCTGGCCATTGTGTGCAAGGGCTTGAGGGAGGGGATGCAGACTGGGGAGGAAACAAGGATATTTTCAAACCCTCTGTGGGACACAATAGAACTCTAGGTAGTATCTACAATTAGGAAAACATCTCTTCCTAGCAGCACCATTTAAATAATGAGGAAGAACACTGAGATTCACTCATGAGTCCCAAAGAGGACCAGAGAGGATTGTGCAATAGCAGATAGAGGAGAAACACTAAATGTGCATACTTCAGTGATTTACGGGAATGGTAACAGAGAATCTGCAGATACTCAGTACCACTGCATCTGGGGCTCCATTCATTCCCATGCCATAAAGAGGTGCAAGGGGCATCTCCCTAGGCCAGACTGACACTGACGGAAAGATTCACTCCTACTGCCTGCTAACCTTTCTTCAGCTAGTGTGAGGCATCCTTAAGTTCTGCTGGGAGACCCAAAGGATTGCTCCCTGCATAAACTCCTGAGGGAACATGGCAAATTGGACCTTTCCCACTAGCCTTGGCCATACCATCTGCCAAAGCATTCCATCTGCCTTTATTTGGGTGGGGCTGGTCCCTGGCAGATTTCCAGCAGGACAGAGGAGGTTGTGGCAATTTTCTACCAGTGTAATCATCCCCCATGGAGACTGTCTGCTGCTGGGGGCATCCATCAGGATTTGTCAGCTCTTAAGAACATAAGACTTGCCAGACTGGTTCATTCCCATAATTCATCTAGTGCAGTTCCTTTCTCTGAGGGTGACCAGCAGCAGATGCTTCACAGGGAAGTGCAAGAACCCCACATGAGGCAAATGTGGCCTAATCTGCATCTTCTCACCCTCATCCACACAACGTTGCTATAGATCTCAGAGTGATATGTGGGGCACGTGCTTCTCGTACTGCAGAGCTAATCCAGCAGCATCTTCTTCCAGGGCAGGGTCCCAAAGATCTATGGAAAAAAGGAAATGAGAAATCTGTTCTTTTGTTGATGGTTTTTTTTTTTTTTTGGTTTGGACTTTGGTCAGAGGCTAGAACTGAATATTCATTATTGAATCCTAAATAACCAATACAGGGTTCCTTATTTGTTGATATCAGAGTGGATCTAAAGCTGGGATAAAGTTTGGGAAATCCTGTTCTAGAAAGATGAACAACAGCTTGATGAGCATGATTAATTAAGTTGGCTTCACTAAGGATGATTATCAGTTATACAAACTCAACATGTCTCTGCACAAAGATACCTGTCAGCTTGGGGTCTGGGTGAAAATGTACATTTTAATCAGAGAATTCCAAAATACCAATATTTGTTAAAGAGCAAGAATAGTAGGAAGAAGATCAAGGTGACAGTGAACTTTTTCACAGCCTGATAGTGAAAGGAAACAGTGAATGTAAATATGGGAATAAAATACTGGAAAAAATCCACAAATCCTGTGAAGATTCTAACCATTGTTAGAGTTAATTCCTGGGATAAGAACTCATTGTACATTCAGAGCAAATGCAGAGTTCTTCTTAAAATGTTCCAAAACAATTTAAAGGGAAAGAATACATGGCCATCTTAATTTCCAGAGTCCAGTGAATATACACATTGTTTTAGAAATAACTGCCTCCCTACTAAACCAAACTGTCTACAAGTCACAGTCTGGGTTTTAATAGGATTCCTTAAAACCACATTGTCCTGTGCACACTAAAACAAAAAATGTTAGAATGTAGATGCTCCTCTTGTCAGACAACTGACAAGAGATGCCAAGCAAAAGTGGAACTTTATGTAGTGACTGAACCTTTCCATACAGTTAAATAATGCACATGGATTATAAAGTTCAGTGTTTGATGGGTTTTTCACCCTTCTAGGGGCATGGAGCACTGGGGAGTGAAATTTTCTTTTCAATGTTTCAATAGTGAGTTGTAGATTAACTCTAGATCATAAGAATCTGGAGGACTTTCCTCCAGAACTTTATTGTAGTCAAACTTTTTTTTGCAGGGTGGGGGAGGGAAGCTAAAATATTGACAGTACTCCTTTAGAGATAGGAAGACTGGCAGGAATTACATTCCACTTAGTAAATAATTTCTGAAGTTGCATTCCTGTGCACTCATGCAAAAATCAAGTACAATGTAGAGCCACGAATATGCATAAGCTTAATGGTGAGATCTGAGATAGGATCTGGCAAACTGCACAATTTACCCTCAAGCACTGAAAACCCAGATACTAGAAAGCCAGCCATATACTAAATTTCACATCCTTTTGGATGGAATGACAGGCACATACATGCAGCTATTTAAAGCTAGCCACAGATACAAACATTGAAACAGTGTTCAGGGAATGCATTGGCTTCTTTTGTGCTTGTAAAATCCCTCTTATTAAATTTACATGTAGAAACATGAACCTTGCAGTGTACTTTGCCAGTGGAGTGCTGTACTGAGGCTGGATTATAAAAGAAGATTAAGTGTGCTTTCAGAAATAACTGCATCCTTAAAAAGCAAACGAGCACAATAGGAAAATGACCAAAGCTGGGCTTGGAGGCTCTGGATGTGGGGGAAAAGTATTTCAGCTTTGGAACTATCCTGTTAAGGTTCTCCACTGCCCTACACATTGCACACAGTCTTTTACACCTGTGCAAAGTGAATGTAAAATGTGCCACCTCTTTTGCACAGGTGCAAATGCCTACACCTCGTGTAGGATGATGAAGAGCCAGCCCCTTAGCTCAGCTGCTGTCATTAACAGGAAAACTAAAATAAGGCCCTACCTTCCCCTGGTGCTAATGGAGCTACAGCCATCTCCTATCTGCTTCTGCCATAGGCACAGAAAACCCAATAAGCAGCAAAACAGGTAGAAGCAGTACACACAAGGTAGCTGTGATTAGGAGATCTGTGACTAAATGGAACCTTGGGCCAAATTCCTGTATAGGGGATGATGCAGGTGCAATCTGAGGCTGCAATCGCAGCCACAGAGCACTGCAGCTTGTGGCGGTGAAATGTAATGTACTATTATACTACTATTTTGCAAGCCTGCTAAATATTTATTATCAGCAGAAGATACTTAGGGACCCATTCCCACTCACCCTTCCCTGTGCTTGTGGCATAGGCTAAGAAGGCTTCAAGCAGATTTTTTATTCCCTGAGACAGGCTCTCAGTCCCAGTTACAGCTGCTTAGCACTGCAAAGCAACCACAAAGCTGCCATGAGGAGCATCTGAGGATTCTCCTGACCAAAGCAATCAGCTGGTAGTATAGCCCTGTCCCCACATAGCAGGAGTGCTATGGCAGGAGAGGGTGGGGGTGGAGTGGACTGCAATCTGCTTCACCTGATCCCTGGCAGCAGCAGTGATCTCCGTGGCACTGTTACAGCTAGTGGAACTTAGAGTAGGCCAGGACTGGGAGAGAAAAAAGATGGTTTGACTCCCCTTTACTTTCCTCAACTGCCCTAGGGATCTGCCCAGCCAACTGTTACTATGGAGCCTTTGGAGGCCAGAGAGGCAGTCCCTTGGTGTAAGTTAGAGAAGTCTTAAGGCTGCTGTAAATTAGGTGTTGTTTCTCTTGGTCCCTTAGGGTTTTTTAAATCAAATAAAAGCCATAGCACCATGCGCTCTCACTCTACCCCAGCCCTGACTGTGCCCTACCCCTCACTCCTACTCTTTGCCCTTAGGCTATTCCGAACATGCCCCCATGCTATTGGCTGGGAGCAGGGCCCTTCTACCACCTCTATGCTAGCCAAGGAGGTCCTTTGCACAGGGGCCATTTCCACTCCTTTATGTTGCCACATTGGCATAAAAAGGCCTGAGGGTGACTAAGACTCAGGCCCTCACACTTCAGCAGCATCACTTAACAATGCCCTCATGTAAACTGTATGGACTATAGAGATGCAAGAAATTGCATTCAAATCAAGTTAACATTCGAACATAAAGCAACAGATGCCTGGAAAGTGCTAAAGACAAATAACTAGGAAATTATCGGTAACTCCTGCAGTCCCATTTTTATAGCTAATCTCATCTCTCTGTCACTTTCATCAGTAAAACAACACACCAAAAGGTAAATAAGTCTTTCATAGCGATCATAAAACACATGGTTTATCTAACATCCTCTCTAGTTTCTAAGACAAACACTGTGTGTGTTTGGCCTTTTATGTGTATTGTTTGTAACTTATACTTTAAAGCTTACACAAAACTTTGCCAAACCATACATAATATTTACAGGGATCTGACCCAGTTTATGGGGAACTATATCATCTCTTTTTTCAGCATTACATTCACTTACTTCTGCAACTACATGGAATATCAATTACTGTTATTGGTTATCTGGTCTACACAGCTGTCTAGCATCTACCCATATTTTGCATGGGGGGAAAAAGGCCTAAGCTTGCTCTCAGGACAGGCTAGGAAACATAGGCGCACGTGTGTGCGTGCTGTCTAGCTGTTTGAACCCTGAATGGGTAATTGAAAAGGACTGGTCAAGGCTGACCCCCTATCAATGGCAAAGTGGAGAAGACAATGGAAAATCTAGTCACCAGGATATTGACACCTACTAGCCAATGACCCAGAGGGAGATGGATTTCCCCACCTTTCCTCAGGGAAAGACTCCATCCTGAGAACAAAGGACTGGAAGGTGAGGTGGGGGCGGGTAAGTATTGGCTTCTGGAGAAAGCTGGGAGCTCTCTCATCTAAGAACTAAGGCAGTGAGATTAAGGCCTGGTCTACTCTAGAAATTATCATCTTGATTATATTGCCCAGTGGTGTGCAAAATCCCCACCCCTGAGTGGTGTAGTTAAGACGACCTAACCCCTGACGTAGACAATGCTAGCTTGATGGAAGAACTCTTCCAATGACCTAGCTACCACCTCTCAGGGAGGTGAATTACCTGTGCTGATGGGAGACCTCCTCCTGTGGCCACAGTTAGTGTCTATGCTGAAGTGTTACAGCAGCACAACTGCAGCGGTGCAGTTGTACTGATGTAGCATTTTAAGTGTAGACATACCTGAGAGAGACACACAGCACCTGCAAATGAGGTTCACTACAGCTTGGCTGGGGCTCTGGGCTGACCAGAATGGAGTACGTTTTAACTTTCATTTCTCTGTGCTAACCTAAGACTTCCAAAACTGTGCTCCAGCTGATTAATAACCCAACTGTTTTGAAAACACTGCCTGAGTGTCACTGTAAATGCTTGGTGAGGTGCTTTAATCCCCAGAGAGTGTTCAAGCCTTTCCAGTTGGATTTGCTGAACAGAGCTCATAGTGTGAAGCAGGCGTGCTGAAGTCCAGAGATTCAGTCACAGGAGGCAGTGAGGCCATGTGACCTACCCTGAAGGAAGAGTGAGACCCCTTGGGGGTCTGGTACATCCCAGGGTTCCTCCAAGAGACTTTTCTAATGCTCTTATCATGTGGAGCTGTGACACCAGCATCCTGGGCTATAGGAGAAATCTATATTATCTATCTTTCTTTCTTGCATGCCAACGGTGTGCTCAGTCCTGTAAAGATTAGAAAGGAAGACAGGGTCCCAGCCTCAATGAGCTTATACTTTCTAAAGGCCTGATCCAACTCTCGCTGGAGTCAGCGGACACACTTCCATTAACTGCAGTGGGACTTGGCTGGAGCCCAAATTAGCCACACAAAACAGTACAGACACATAAGCACCAGGTGCAAAGCTTGTTAGTCTTGCTCATACAAGCAGTGATTGCTGAAAGATGACAGGATTTGACCTTAAAAGACCAAATGCACTTTAGTGCAACCTAAATGGGACACCTGAAGGTCAAACAAGAATAAATGAACAAGTACTTCTTTCTTTGGGCGATCACAGAAAGGTGCCCAGGCGAAGGGAGGTTTTGAAGAAGTAATTTGGAGAGAAAGCAGTGGTTTGTATAGCTAGAATATGACTAGTGTCTGTCAGTGGTCCTTAGTTCTCAAAATAAGCAGTGTGGGGCTGCAGGTAGCAACTCCTTGGACCATATTTTACAACTAAAAACTGGGACCCTGTGGCGAGGGTGTTGTAGGAAAGTGTTTGTCTGGGGAATAAGGGCGATTGGTGTGAAGAAAAGGTTCCTTTTTCCCTCTCCTGCACACTTTCAGTATGAAAAAGTAGAACACTCCCCAGTAAAAGTGCAGGGGGGGGGGGAAATAAGTATCCCTGTCACCTCTTTGCTGTTCTCTCCAAGTCCCAACCTCTACCAGCTACTCCTCCCACATGCCCCCAACCAATGTGCCCACCTACTCTTTCACCAATTGATTGTTCCCCCTTGACAAGCCAACATATTTCCCCCTCTTAGCTCAGAAGGTGCCCAGACCTTATCATTTCCCTCCAACCCAATCTGTCATCTTAGATCTCTTCCTCTCCCTACATCTGCTGAGACCCTCCCTCTTTCTATCTATCCATCCCCCCACAACAGAGAACTCCCCTCAGCTCTGAACCCCTCTCACCCAACACTCCTACTCCAGGAACATCTCTCCCCCTATGTACGCACCATGTGCAATCCAGGCTCCGAGACCACGTTTATACATCGTTAAATGAGCAAACAGAACAAAACAAATGCAGGTGCAATACAGACTCTCACAGATAATTCATAGTAAGGTAGTTCATCTTTTCCACCACACCCACCTGCCAGTGGTCTGGAACAGAGGCAGCATGTTCATATGATCTGAAATAGGCCCTCCCCACCTCTTCAGACTGCTTGCAGACCATGTTGCAGAGCCAGGAGTCCCCCGCTGGCCCTTAAATGAAGTGCAGCTTGTAGTTCCATCCCCTCCCCTCACCCAGAGTGTCCCAGTGCTAACAGGTAACTCAGCCACATTACTCTGCTGTGATATTGGTGACACTTAGCCTGATTAGCTTCTAATAACTAGCTCCTCCCTGATATGCCTCAATGATTTAAGAATACATATTGTCCCTAATGCTTGGGGCTAGCCTTGTTCTGTAGGACCTTGTGGCCGGGAACTAAAGTACCTGCATTGCCCTACTCCCCCGTTCAGGCCCAGAGGTAAATTAGATCAGCTTCTCACCTGCTCCATGCTGGTAAGGAATCACTAGTGTAGGGTGCTCTTACCACACTCCCCCTCATGTCTCTGCTATCTCCCACATATCCTCTACACCCAGGGGCTTGGATGAGTGGAATAGAGCGGGCTTTGCTATACTGGTGCTTCCACAGATGCGGATTCCCCCATGTCAGGGAAATCCTCAGCTTCCTGTTTCATGCACTTTACAAGCCCTGGCTGCTGCAGAGTAGTGCAAAGGGGCTCAGGCGTGGGCCAGAATCTGGTCCATTACACTCAGATGCAAAAACAGAACAGTACCGCCTATTGCATGGACATGTAAAGTCTGTTCCTGAGCTCTTCTGAAGGTTAGAATTAGACTGTGAAGTCATTGGGGGCAGGGACTGTAGGTTTGTTCTGTGTACAGTTCCTAGCAAAATGGGGGTCTACATGACTGGGGCTACCATCATACAAATAGTAATGTTAAGATTCAGTTAATTCATTAAATTTAAGCCCAAACCTTGCCATTTTTACTCATGTGAGTAGTCCTTTAACAGGTGAATAGTCCATTGACTTCTTCTGAGTTACGTGAGTAAGGCCTGGAGGAGGAGGCCTGTGTTTAACTACTATTTGGGTTGAACAGTTGATGTTAAGGAGCTGTTTGATGCTTGGGTATATGTTTCTGTTAGCAGTGCATTTGCAATGCAGGTTGATCACACTTGTGTCAGCATTTCTTTCCTTAAACCCCAGTTTTTCAGGGGGTTGATAGCTCATCCATAAGAATGTGCCCCGGGCTGAAGCTTGGGACCGAGATTACGCATGTAAATTAGAATTGCAGGATCTAAACAAAGTATCAGCCTGGAAGTGTTATAAAAATAGGTGCTGCTGATTTAAAATATATAATGTATAAGTAGTTGTTTTGGTTGTTTTTTTTAAATAAAAGCTTACTGGTTTGTGAGATGACTTGTGCCTGTACAACTTCACAACAGCTTTAGTTACAAAAAATAAATATTGGTATGTTGTTTAATTTCTAAAAATAGTGTAATGGTTTGGGGAGTTTGGAAACAAAACTGAAAATGGTTTAAATCAAAATACTTTAATTTAGGTTCGGTAAAACCCCTCTTTTATAAAACCAACAACCAACATAACTTTGGAGCCTAAAGTTAGTTGAGTGTTGCCTTTAAAAAAATGAGTGCAAGTGTAGACTTACTAAGATCTTCTTTCTGCTACATTCTGGAATGAATGTTAATTGAAACAATCCAGGCCAGTCTCAATTCAAAGGTTGCATTAGTTTTCAGGTATTACAGGTTTAAAAACCAGCTGAAAAATTGCAAGGTTCCCAGAGAATCCTCAGAAGAAAGGTAGAAATAAAACAGAGAGCAAGAGAATGAAACTATTAGGAACGGTCATGCGGTGTCATACACTGACACTGAGCAGAGAGAGAAGCCCAGGAAGCCCAAAGAGATTATATGTCCAGTGCAACAGCAGTGTCTTTGTGTATTGTGAAATAACATGCCATGGCTGATCAACGAGCAACACTATACATCCAAATCTGGAAGGAAAGACCAAGCATCATGAAACTGTTGGCATTTGTTGAGTCTATTGTGTGCCACTTGTTCCAGGCCTGTGCATTCACTTGTTAATCACTCCTTAATTCAAACAGAGTGTGGAATCAGAGCTATAAAATCAATCTCTCAGCTATCACAAAGGTGCTCTGAAACTATTGCTCTTAGGAGCTGAGAGGCACAGGGCACTCAGAATGGAACCTGACATAATGTAGAAGCAGTGAAATTTCAGGTTGGCTACCAAAACACTGAAGCATACAATATAAGTGAATGCTTTTAAAACTGTGGCCTTGTTAGCTGAAAAGGGTTTTAAAGACAGTTTTTCTGGCCAACAGAGTTTGGGCACAACAGTTTTAAGACCATAGTTTTAAGAGGTGTTATAGATTGAGATTTTCAACGCAGTGCAGGGGATATCGCCACACATTTGCTCTACTTAGAAAATGTAAGCTAAACACTCTATCTACTCCCTGCTGAAAGGGAAATACCAAATACCGTTGTCAACAGCTAGTCGTAGCTAGCGGGTGGGGGTGGGGGACACTTTGCTTCTGATCTGCCTGCAGTGAGGAATCCTCGCCTGGCTGACAGGACTCCCTTGGCACAGGGCATGCCCTTGCTGTGCCAGCCATTTCAGGATTTGGAACTCGATCCAAACTAAACCCACTGAAGTTATTCATTTCAATGGACTTTGGATCCATCTTTTAGCCTTTTAATGGACGGAAGACTTCCTTATTTAGATTAAAAATATGTTTTAGGCAATTTTTCAAGGATACTGTAGTTTTATTACAAAGATCAATTTGAACACTCCTTTTCCCCCTGGCCCTAAGTTTTAATTTTTAAATCCAAATGATCTCCCTACATCCAGTCCATACAACAGGGAGTCCTAAATCTGAAGTGCTGCGATTCAGAATCTCCTTGTTGCAAGGGGAGAGTGAGTTGTGCTAGGCATTTTAGCCATGATGGCAGGTCAGTCTAGTTAGAATTGTCTCAAGTTAGCATCCCCACAAACTCCAGCATGCTTTATCTGCTCAGCAAAATTTAAAATTCTTTCCAACCTACCCTTAAAAACAGAGAAAAAGAGATAAATTATCTGTACAAATGAATGCTTCACTGGTCACTGGCAGAGGCAAACACATCAGCATAGATGGGAAATAGTTTTTAAACAGTCTCTTTTAAGCCTTATGACTGAAAGATCGCTACAAAGGAATGATCAGTAAAAAATGAAACCTACTTCATGTGCCACTAATGATAACAGGTTCTAATACCTCTTGACACTTGTATAGCAGCATTTCTTTCTAGGATCTCAAAGCACTTGACACACATTCCCAGATTAAGTCCCACAATGCAGCTCAGTACGTGCAGCGCAGAAGCTCGTGACTGGAAATGCTGTACATCTGTACTGTAAAATTTAAATTGCAAAACATTTTATTTAAAATGATTGAAAGAGGCCGAGCACAGGGCATGC
This sequence comes from Chelonoidis abingdonii, assembly GCF_003597395.2. Lineage (NCBI taxonomy): Eukaryota > Metazoa > Chordata > Testudines > Testudinidae > Chelonoidis > Chelonoidis abingdonii. Next base: position 96,874,569 of record NC_133774.1, on the reverse strand, counting down.
TCTAAATAGATATAAAGAATACATCAAATAAACTGCCCTCTCTCCTATCCTAGCAGGTATTATTATCCCCACGTTACAGATGGGAACACCAAGGCACAGAGAGAGTGATTTGTCCAAAGTCACACAGACAGGCAGTGGCAGGTCTGTATAACTGAGCTGACGGATCAAATCTACTCAAGCAACATCCTGAAGTTCAGTCCTCTGCTTTGCTTTAACCTCTTGGTAGCAACACATCGCCCTCTCGCTCTTGTTACTGAATTCCCTTGGTATGAGCTAGCTCTCCCGCTGAGTACTCTGCTGCCCTTAAGCCAGCGACCCTTGGTAGGCAGCCTGGTCTCTGCCCCTGCGGCAGGCTTCGCAATCTATGCTCAGCCCCAGATCCCGGCTTACCCCGCTGCTCCCCCGCCTCTCCGGAGCCCCAGCAGGGGAGGAGGCTTGCATTGTGAGTTTGGGCAGCGCGCAGCCGCAGTGCGGGCGGCCGGCTGGTGTGCCTGCTCGCTGGTACAAAGAGACCCGAGCGGGGAGTTCGGAGGCTGCGGGGAGGTGGGTGTCGCTGCGGGGCCGGGTGGCGTGCTCTGGGGGAAGCCGCGTGCCTGATGCATCCCCTTTTCTCTCCTGTCCTGCCTGGGTAAGGGCCCTGGGAGCCGCCTGCCCCCCGGCATGAGGGATGCGAGCGGAGAGGTGAGCGGAGCGGCTCTCTGGGGATCGCTTGTGCCTGTGGAGCTGCGGGCTGGGAGGGAGGGATCCAGGCTCAGCAGGGCAGCGCTGGGAAGCGCGAGGAAACTTTGTTAGACCCTTGTCAGTGTAAAGTCTGCTGTCCCCTCCCCGGGCGCACAGAGCTCTGATCCCTGGGGGGATCCCCTGGCAAACTCCCTTCCTCGGGGCTGGGGGCGAGAGGATCGTGCAACCCCAGCGGCTGCTTTGTGGCAGCTTCTCTTTCCCTTGCCTCGGGGCTGGAATGAGGTGGGGGTTTGTGGTGCAGCCAACTGGCTTCCCCTGCCTGTGCCCTGGCTTGGAAACAGGAGGAGGGGCGGCGTGGTGTGTCTGAACTATCTCCCTGGGGACATTTCCTTGGGAGGGGGAGGGTGGAGCAGGGCCGGGGGTTTAGTTGTGCAGCTGCATGCCCGGCCACAGCACGTTGGTTCGGGTTCCCCTTCACTTGACATTGTAATGCCCAGGGCTTCCCTCTCCCTCTACTTGCTGGCGGCTTTCCCCTCCCCAGCGGATGGAGGAGGCTTTTGGTCCTGAAACATCAATGGTATTTGGGGTGGAGGAGCACATCGTTGTGAGGCCAAGGTGATGGTGTGTCAGCGCTCCATTCTGTTCACCTTGTGGGGGCGGGGTGTGTGGGGGGCAGGATCTAACTTTCCTGCTGGCTCCAGTGTCTGTTGTTCAGCCCCTCCTTAGCACATGTGAACTAGCACTTTAGGCATAGTTAGAAGCTGATAATGGAATAACTAATGCCAGATCTCACACATTAGCTTGGGAAGGGAGTCTTGCTTGAATAGGTATAGTGGAGATGGGCCTGGATGCTGAGTTTGAAGCAGAGCTTTGTTCTAAGACCACATCCACCTGGAAGTCACCGTCAGGGGACTCCTTTATAACGTGGCCCTTGTTGTAGAGCTGATAGGGCATTCAGGTCACAGCTGTATTAGACTCTTATCCTCTCCCTCCCCCCTCTCAAAAAATCCTGCCATTGCTTCCACCAGTGACACGTTCTAGTGGAGACAAACCGCTGGCATATGCCAGCAGTCAGCACTATGGGCCAGATTTTCAAATGAGTTTAGCTCCCATTTAGGCACTTAAATAAGACCCAGCTCTTCAGAAGAGCTCAACACCTGGCAGATCCCATTGTGACAGTTACGGACGAATTTCAGATGAACATAGCTGAAAGCTCTTTTGAAAACTTAGTTCTGCTTGTGGGTGCTGAGCGCCATTGAAAAGCATGTCCTCATCCCCTAGGCCAGTGGTTTTCAAACTTATTTTTTGGTGACCCAGTTGAAGAAAATTGTTGATGCCCGTGACCCAACGGAGCTGGGAATGAGAGGTTTGGGGGAGGGAAGGGGCTCAGGGCTGGGGTGAGGGCTGTGGGGTGGGGCTGGAAATGAGGGGTTCAGGTTGTAGAAGGGGACTCTGAGCTGAGGCAGAGGGTTGGGGTGTGAGGCGGCTCAGGGCTCTGGGCTGGAGGTGCAGGCTCTGGGGTAGGGCTGGGGATGAGGGGTTTGGGGTGCAGGAGTGGGCTCTGGGTTTGGGGGGGCTCAGGGCTGGAATCCTGGTTCCCAGCCAATGGGAGCGCGGAGCCCGAGGCCTCTGGCCCCCCTGCCTAGGTGCCGGACCTGCTGCTGGCCTTTTCCAGCGCATAGTGTAGTGTCAGAACAGGTAGGGACTAGCCTGCCTTAGTGAGACAGCACTGTTCGCAGGACTTTTAAAGGCCCAGTCAGCAGTGCTGACCAGAGCCACCGTGACCTAGTGCCTTACATTCCGCGACCCACAGTTTGAAAACCACTACTCTAGTCCTGCAGTGAGCATAGTTAGATGATGTGGAGTTTGGTCTACACATTATTTATTTATTTTTATTTCAGTTGCTCATAGAGGCCAGAATCCTGTTATGCCATTCACTATGTAAACTCAAAACAAAGACAGGCCATACCTCAGTGAGCCCTGTTACCACTGCAGCAGTTCCACGGGTGGGAAATTTAGGGGGAAATGGCCGGTCTCCAATAGCTTATGGCTGCTGAAAATTAACTTAAAGCCCCATCCTAAAAGTTGTTTAATTGCACTTAAACTGAAGTCTGAGTTGATAAATCTTGATTCCAACACAATTAGACCTGTTCGATGGGATGTGTGTGTAAAGATGAGGTTTAGCCCAGGTAGGCCTAGACTAGAATACGGTTCCTCTTCAGAACTGACTTACTGAAACAGAAATAAGTAAAATTAACACTCAAATGTCCTAGCCACACTCAGAGAGACAATTGCTGTTCTGAAGCGCTGGCAAAGACAAACATCAGTCAAAAGGAGCAGAGGGGGAAGGATACAACATAAAAATGAAAATTATATATTTAAAAATCAATAAGTCCCAAGTTCCCCTCAACTTACCAGTGCTAATTGATTTCTTGGAGGATTCATGACAGCAGTAACTCTTGAGGGGGAGAGGATAGTGGCATGTATGTCTTCAGGAAGGGCATTCCATGTGTAAGGGGATGGGGAAGAAGATGTGATGCAAGTGAACAAATGGCAGTGCTTGGTCTCACCTACACAGGCTATAGTGTTCATCAGCACGGGTATGCTTAAGCCACAGTTAAGCTTGTAGGTCCACATTTTCAAAAGTGATGAGTAACTTTGCCCTCATTTTTGGGTACCCACCTGAGACACCTTAAATGGGCTTGACTTTCGGAGGATGGGTGCAGGCTAAAAATCAGACCCCTTGTTAGGCACTCAGGATTAGGAGACACTTTTGAACACAGTGTGTGGGGCTACAGTGTTGCAAGTATATTTTTAAAAAGTGTTTCAGGTGAGCTTTAAAGCTCTAGCATAGATGGGGCTTTACTGTGACTGCCTTGTGAACAGAAGTTTGACTTTAGATAAAAGCTAACAGTTTCATTTTTCTCTTGTAAAGCTAACGCCTGTTACATTGTAATTTTTTATTTAAAATGAGAGCTCTCTTTTACATATTTTAATTAAGAGAATAGCTTGTCTGGCTTAGTCAGTCACCTTGGGTCTTGGCTATCTCAGAAAGGTGGCATGCCAGTTTGCTAATTGAGAAATCAGATTTATATTTGCCTCTGTAACTCTTATTTCAGCCTCTTCTGACAGGGTGACTTTGGGTGAGATCAAGGGATTGGAGGTGTATGTATGTGAGGAAGGGAATAAGTACAGAGGTAGAGAAAAGATGATGCAGTGTAAAGTGCAGAAGACCAAGCTACAATAATTTAATATGCATGAAAGACATTCAAAGAAGATCATTCTTGCCAGGATGGGGGTGTCCTCCAGGGCCCTGGTCCAAACACCCGATGACTACTTATGTGGGTCTGTGATACCTCCAGTAGGTCATCTAGTTCAAGGATTCTCAAACTTCATTGCACCACGGCCTCCGTCTAAGAACAAAAATTACTACATGACCCAGGAGTGGGGACTGAAGCCTGAACTCAAGGGCTTCCGCCCCAGCAGTGGGCTTTGGCCTGTGCAGTGGTACTTGGGGTCCCAGCCCACAGTTTGAGAACCGCTGATCTAGTTCCTGCCCTGCATCAGGACAAGCTTTGCCAAGTAACCTCTCTCCACTTTGTAAACTGTGTTACACTGCTTAGGCCTGAGGATGGATGGGGCTCAACTGGAAAACGTCGAAGTTGTCACCAATAATTTGATGATGACTCCAGACTAAGCATATTGCTTCTGTAGCACTCCACGCTAAAGTAAGAGACATGGGACTGAATTCCATTTTAGTCTAGACACGTGTAACTCTGTTAACTTCCATGGAGTTCTTCTGGACTTATCCTAAGGTCACTGAGAATGAAATCAGGCCCTTGGATTGGAAATTAAACCTAGGTGTCTCAGGTGGCATGTCAGCAAGGGCGACCTAGACAGATCACTGTAAATGTTTATTGGCACCGATGGAAATGGAAACTGCCTTGTTTTTCATATCCAGGAATATCCTCTAAATGAGACTAATTCATTACACAACTTCCTTCCCCTCCCCTCCTTTCTGGCTTCTAAACTCTAATACCTATGTGTGTCTCAGTTCCTGATGTGCATTATATATCTAAATAATAGATATGGGAAGTGACTTTAAAACTCTCTAATGAAGAATCTGTTTTGTAACTGATGCGGGGTCTCTCTTTGCAGCCTAGGAGAAGCTGTCAAAATAGGCAGTAGCTTGTGCTTCTTGGTTACAAGTGTACAATCTGTTAAATGGGAACAGTTGCAAATTTGTTATGGTGTCAGCACCTACTGTGGCTGTGGTGCAGGGATGAGGAGCCTTCTGGTCAGTTAGCAGAATTGAGTAATAGTGAAAGTTTCAAGCATCAACACTGTTCTGATCAGAAGCTGTTTATAGAAAAACAGACAGTCCCTTGTAGATTGCCCTTGTAAGTTTGTAAGGCAGTGTGTGTATAAATGGTAAACTTCTATATAATACACATATTAGTGTAAATTTTAAATGTATTTGTAAATACTTGTGGATTGTGATAAGGCAATCCAGCACATTAAATAAATAAGTTATTTATTTACCATGTCCTAGTGACTAGCATACTGGTGGTTGTGATTCCATGGGTGAACTTAACAAAGATTTGTGAGAAGCTTTGACTATTTACCCTATCATCCAATAAATGTTTCCATGTTACTTAAAATAAAAATGTTTACAATACTGTATAAATAGATGGAGGGCTTCTTGGCTGAAAATTTAACTTGTTTTTATTTTGTAAGTAAACCCTGTGAAACTATGACTAATCAAATATTGCTTTTTTTTTTTTTTATAAATCTCACTTAACCTTTGAAACTAAAATTTGCCTTAAATAACCATTTAGATTTGTGATCAGACTTGCAATGTAATTGACTCTAATGGGCCATAATTCATTTAAAGTATCTTTAATAGTGTCTTTTTGTGGCTGAGTAACTGACAGTGATGTAGAAGAGCATTTTAGATTTATCGTGGAATAATTAAGGCAACAACTTAGAGTTGTCAGCATTGGGACTCCACCTCTTACTCCCATTAGAGATGCTGTATATTGAGGTGTGATAACAAGCAAATTATATTGTGCCAGTTGTGAGAAAGCCAGGGCCTGAAAAGGAGGGTGACAGTACATGTCAGGAATGAACAATTAATGGAATTCATTACTATAAGCGATTGATGTATACTTATGCAGATTACCTCGAAAATGTTCCTTTCCTATTGCTTATGTGAATTGTATCTTAACTTCCAACTGTTTCTAACAAACTGTAGCACCTAATGTCATGCAAAAATGTACTTCCTTGGGAGAGCTCTACTTGGATTTATGACAATATTGAGATTAAGGCAATGTCAATTAGCTAAACTCAGAATTCAGATGTCATGCATTTCAGATTTCTACATTAGGTGGGACTATTTAAACAAACTCTTAATTTTTTTTTAAAAAAGCGAATCCCTTCTGCAATGTCAGAAAAAACAATAGGACTGGAGTAGTCATTAGAACCAGAAAGGGAAAATAACTATTCTAGTGTTGCAGTACAAGCCTAAAGAAAGATGAGAGAATGTCACTGAGCTTTGCTAGTGAGTCATAGGCCAGAATGATAGGATCATCTAATCTTACCTCCTGTATATCACAGGTAATTAAATTTCCCCCAGTGACCCTTGTGTTGAGAACAGTAACTTGTGTTTGGTTACAGCATCTCTTCCAGCAAGGCATCCAGTCTAGATCTGAAGACCGCAAGAGAAGGAGAATCTGCTTCTTCCCTTGGTTGTTTGTTCCAATGGTTACTCACCCTCAGTTGGTGGTGAGGAAGGGAAATCGTGGCTATTTTTTAATTTGAATTTGTTTGGCTTCAGCTTCCAACCACTGGCTCTAGTTACATCTTTCTCCACTCTATTACAGATCATGTAATTGGGATTCAGATGTACCTTTTAATTCCTTGCAAACGTGAGCAGACTAAATGAGACGTGACTAGACAAAATTGAACTAACTCTGTATAGGAACTATTAAAACAAAATTAGTCTTTGGTATTTTGCCTGTTTTGTGTGGATAGTAAAGTAGAATAACTATCAAACTCCCTACCCCTGGAAAATATTTACTCTGTATAATAGACAGTTTTAAGAATGACTGCTCTTTGACAGCTCATGTGGTACCAAGAGAATTCCCACTTTGCTATGTAAAGAGGGAAGGGAAGGAGAGGTTGGCATCTTGCACTTTTTCAGCCTTTGCTAGTAAGCTTGTCTGAAGATGGTGGGGTGGGATGGGGGAAAGAAGTAGGTAAAGTATAGAGTAAATGATTCATTTCACCTACTTAATGCTCGGAGCTAGTCTAGAAACCTATGCTTTTTTATTTTTTTTAAAAATATTTTCCACTTCCTTCAACATTAGAATTAGATAATTAACCCTATTGACCTATCATGCCCAGCTCAGTGAGAATTATATAGGTGTGGCCTGCAGACTCTCTCTAGTGTTGGGGCTAGTTTTGAATAGCTGTTGTGATGTGTTGAGAGTTACAGTAGGATTGTTTCTCATGCTGATGTGAGGTTTCTGTTAATAAAGTATCCCTGTGAAAGTGGACATATGACAGTGGGATTGAGCGAATATCATTGCTCTCTGTTCTTATAGTGCCTCACATGAGGGTGGTAGTGGCTGAACATTTGAATGGAGCCTGGTTATTACCCACAGGGAGAGGTTATTCCATTGAAAAGTGTATTTGATGATTAATAGTGTTACGGAGGCAATAATCGGAGGGAGACGTGAGAATCTCTGTTACAGGCACCTTCTCAGAGCTGGGACTTTCTCTTGATATTTGGTCAAGTCTGCTGCTCTTTGCACAAAATATCTTCCCCTGACTTCAGTGACTGGAAGTACAGAAGTAGACTCTAAAGCCAGACTCTCCAGCAGCCTGGGATTTAGGAAGTCAGCTTTCCCATCGACACAAATATTCCATAATTGTACATCATGGGAGTTTCTTGGACTTTCCTGTGAAGCATTTGGTACTGGCCATTGTCTGAGCTAGATGGACTACTAGTCTGAACTGGTAGGCCCATAAAAGTTGTCATGCCTCCTAGAGCTTAAATATTAAGAATATATTTACCTACCTCACAGATGTGCGGTAGGGTTCAGTGTTTATAAGTGCTTTGAGACCCTTGGACGGAAGGTGCTGAAGGCAATGACAGGTATTGGTGGCAGCCTGTTATCACATAAAGACTAAAACTAAAGCCATATTCTGGGAGTTTTTATTAAACAAGCACTTCAACCTCTTGATCCTAACAAAACCCAAGCTTTTTTCTGTCTTCCTTCTCCTCTACTCCTCCCCAGTCCTGAATATGATGAACATGGTTACTGGAGATGTTACCACTCTTGAAATAGTAGTGAGAAAGCAAAAGTGGAAAGCTCTGAATGTGCTGAGTTCGGAAGGGGTTTGATATTACACTCTCTGAAGGAACAGAAGAGTGACTGTACTGAGAAGCAAATCCATGACTTGTTCTGTAGCAAAACCAGTTCAAGTGAGCTCAGTGGCTCAAGGGGTGTATGCATGGGCACTCTTTTTTTTTTTTTTCTGGGATCTGAATATATTCTTGTCACGTGCATAACAAGTTCAGTACTTTTATGGCTTCTCTAGACAGCACTGCAGTATGGGCTACAGAGGTGTGAGTTGCACCTTGCATTAAAGTTTTGAGCTGTAACTGACCTGGATCTGTGTAGACCCCTTTTCTGCCAGGACTATGTTAATGTGAGCTAGGTATCTTTTAGTTCATGCTAGCAGGGTCAACAAGGAGCAGTTATAGCACAGCACTTCAGTGCCTGCTGCCTTTGCATCCCTGTGGTCCATGGTGTGGGGCTATATAGATAAGCCCTCAGTTTCCACTTCATTTGTGTGCATTACAGGTACTGCAAATGTGACCACTTCTGTCTGAAGAACCAGTACTAGAGTCAGGGTGGATTAAAATATTGATTTTTTTTTTTAATTTTATTTAAAAAAAATCTGTGATTTAAATAAAAAAAATAATTTTTTCTTAAAAAAAAAAAGCTGTTTAAAAATAACATGTCATAATGTCAAATTTAACACCTAAACTTCAAGAGTACATACATTATTTTTTAATGTAAATTTTTTTTAAAAATTGAGCCCTCAAGTTTTAATGAGTTAAAGCAGTGGTGGGCAACCTGCGGCCCGTCAGGGTAATACAGTGGTGGGCCACCAGACGGTTTGTTTACACTTGCGTGGCTACCTGCAGCTTCCAGTGGCCCATGGTTCACCGTTCCCGGCCAATGGGAGCTGCGAGAAGTGGCAACCAGCACGTCCCTGCGGCCCGCACTGCTTCCTGCAACTCCCATTGATCAGGAACGGTGAAATGTGGGCCACTGGGAGCTGCGGGCTGCTGTGCAAATGTAAACAAACTGTCTGGTGGCCTGCCAGTGGATTATCCTGACAGGCTGCAGGTTGCCCACCACTGAGTTAAGGGATGCTGCCTTTTAAATTATAGACAGAATTAGGGGGAAATAGCATTAACATTTTAGGTCTGCTCAAACTTTATAAATGTCGCAATATAACGTTCTGCATTAAGTATCTATAGTATTTACATTCTTTACAATTGAGTGAGTGCTGACATTTACATATTTCCAAATGTAAATACTTCCAATTTCTGTTGTGCAGAAAAGCTTTGGCCTTAATTACATTTGATTTCAGTGTAGCTACCAGATACAGAAAATGGAGAAACTGGTTATGAGTTGAAAAAGCAGGGAAGCTTATTTTCCTCAGCCAATTTTCTGAATAAAAACCAAGTGGAAGATGAGATCTACTAACTCTAAAAATCTGAAGGCCATGGGACTGGATTTTCAAAGGCATTTAAGGTGCCTTAAGATGCAGATAGGCACCTACTGAGATTTTTTTCAAAGGTGCCTAAGCAGGTTGGGTGTTTAACTCCCACTGAAATGAATGGGAGTTAGGTGCCTATCACTCTATGGCACCTTTGAAACAAATCCCAGAAGGCACCTAAATACTCTTCAAAACCTGGCCCAAGGTGATCAGAAACAATCCACCAGTTCACTAACTACAGATACTTGATTGTTAGTAAATCTGTTACTTTTAAATGCAACTCATATGTTGATACATCTTGATAAACATACTGTTTTCCCCTTATGTATCAGCATTTCTAAGGTAAATTTATTTAACTAATAAAAAATCAGTTTTTTTTTTAAATGCTGCAGATCAATATATTTTAATTGTTACCAACCAATGGGATTCAACCTTTCTTTAGGAAAATAACAGAAGCAGAAATGAAAAACAAGATTTAAAATCAGTGATTTTTAAATCAAAATTTCCTGCTTGCTGCTTTAAATCATGACTAAAATTAGTGTTCTACATAGTTTTGATTTAAATCAGTCTGTCCTGACCAGAATGGGGCAGAGCGTGTCTTGTCAGAACTCTGCGTAGGAGCACTAGATCACACTATACTTGGATAGAGAATTGACTCTCTCATTTGCAAGAGCACTGAACTCTATTAAAATTTTGTGGGTGGGTAGGTGTGATGGGAGTGAGAAGGAAACAAATAAGCAAAGTCTTAGGCTGTGGCTACACTACTGCTTAGATTGATATAACTTACGTTGTTCAGGGGTCTGAATAAACAACATGATGTAAGTTACACTGACCTTAGCGCGGTCCACAACAGCGCTTTACTGGGGGGAGAGCTTCTCCTGCTGACATAGTTACTACCGCTTGTTGGGGGTGGGTTAATTAAGTTGACAGGAGAGCTCTCTCCCGTCGTCTTAGAGCGTCTGCACTAGCATGAGCATTGGTGCAGCTGCACCGCTGTAAGCTCTGTACTGTAGCCATAGCCTTCGTCTCTGGGCGAAATTCTGGGCCTAGGAAGGCCAGATTATGCTGAGCTGATGATGCAAAGCAGCTTTAAAGCTGACTTAAGCAACTTCCTAGGAATTCTTCTGTCATGTGGGGGAGGGAAATCCAGGGCTGGCATAAGAATGTTGTAGCTGGCTCTGTGCACTTCAGCCGTGACCTCTGCCCCCAACATGGGCATGGTCAGAGAACCAAAACGTCTGGCTGATCTGTCTCTCTGCTATGGAGCCACAGTCATCTGAGCATAATAGAGAGTAACCCTGAGACAACTCTGTTGTGTAAAAGACAAGCCTACTGGCCTCTGAAATAGGACAGTGCAAAAATGGCTTATAGGCAAAGCCAGCTTTTGGCCCCCTTCTCTAGTTCATAGGTCTGATCCAGCATGACTGTTCTTATGTCACATTGTCTCCAGTATCCTGTCTCTGACAGTGGCTAACACCTGATCCTTAAGAGGAAGGTGTAAGAACCTTGCTGTAGGCAGATGTGGGATAATTTGTCCCTTACCATTGGTCTCATACTGATATCTAATGAGTAGATGTTGACTTAAGCTTTGAAACATGAGGCTTTATTTCATTCAATCTTTTTGTTAGCATTAAGTCTAGGTTTTCTTGTTATCCATGTAAATGGCTAATCCCTTTTTGAATCTCGCTAAATCCTTGGCCTCAATGATTTAATGTGGCAATGAGTTCCACAGTCTGTCTATGTGTGGAGGGGAAATCCCTATTTCCTCTTCATCAGTCTTGAATTTCCCAGCTCTAATTTAATTGACTGTCGCTTATTTTTGGGTTCTGAGAGCTCCCTTTTCTATACCATTACTTATTTCAGATGCTTTTATCATGTCCCCTCTCTTTTTGTCTCCTACAATAACAATCCCAATGTTTTTAATCTCTCTCTTCGTACAAAAGTTTTCCTACATCCTGGATCATTCTTGTTGCCTTTGTCTGAACTAACTTCTAGTTCCACAATATCCTTTCATAGATGGGGTAGCTAATGCGGAACACACAATTCCAGATAAGGCTGCACCATTGACTTTTATGATGGCATTAAAATTGTTTCCCTTTTATTCTTCATTGCATCCTTTATGCATCTCATTTATTCTTTTTGAGCACAGCTGCACATTGAGCTGTCTACAATTCCTCCACCCCCTTGAGCTGTGAGAACCCAGGGGTGATCCAGGATTTGGAAACAGTGACCAAAAACACTGTCCTGTGATTAGAGTTGTGAAAATGTCTCTCCTTTAAACTTTGTTCTATAGATATATATATTCATTAAGTTTGACATAGCTTCTTGTTCATGTCAAACTCTGGAGCTTGTGGTAGGTTGTGAAGGGAGGGGATAGTTTAAAAATTTCCTTGCTCAGTGTGTTTCTATTTATTTTAAACTGCAATTGTTTACCTACTTAGGGATTTCTTATTCTTCCCACCCACCCCCTAGAGTGAGGAGGTATTAAAGGTTGGATGTGTTTGTTTAGGTGCATAAACATGGCTATATGATTCCACAGCTTCTGTCAAAGTTCTTTACCTTCATTTCATGAATTCTTAAATAGGAAAGAAAGATGGAGGCAGAGGACTTCTGTTTTGGGCCAGCTGTGACCAAAAACCCTCCAGCAGACAATAGTTAACTATCTATAAATATTAGCTTTTCTGCTCTGTGTCAGCATATGATAATGCAGAGGCTCTCTAGAAAGAACTCCAAACTCCTTTCTCTGATTTGTAAATAGGAGGAAGGCATTTTGGCTGCCCTTGCTCTTCCAAGTGGGAGTTCTCTTCAGAGCCTTTCAGTGCTGCTCCAAAGAGTGCTACAGTCTCATAGGAAAATATGTGGGAATTCCTACCTACAAAGAGTATTTATTTTCTCATTTATGTGGCTGTTTTTTAAATAAAATGTTCTGAAATATAATATGAAAATACTAAAGGACAATGAAACGTGTATCTGGATGGTCTGACAATAAGAACGTGGACTCGGTTACAGTTAAAAATAATGGCATTGTGAAATTCCATTTTGTGTCTCAATTATTTCCAGGTTTGTGTGGTGTGTGTAGTGTTTTTAAATGAAACTGAGGTGGAGAGGTTTGGTAGGTCTGTATGGCTGTCTCCCAGCTCTGAAAACTCACCCGGGATTCTGAAGTCCACAATATGTTCTTTCTCATTTATGCCTCATTACCAGTCTTGATATTCTGCACTCTGTTCCCTCTCATTCTCTTCAGTGTCCCTGTAAAGAAAACATCTATTGACTCGTAAACCAGGATACAGTGCACTTCACACAGCTGTGTTTGCTCTGCAGTGCCAATCTGGAATAGAAGTTTGCTCTTCCATAAGCAGATATAACAGAGTAGACACAAGCAGAAGACCTGTTGAGAAAGAAGGTGCTTAATTTAACTTATTTTCTACTCTGAAGAGAGATTGCATGCTAAGGTAAAGCCTAGTGCATTGTCTGAGCAGAGTGAATAACTGATAATGACTTATTGACCGGAATCTGGCATCTTTGTTTGTTTGGGGATCATCTAAACTCAGAAAGATTTGTCATTTTGAAATTTATAGCCTCAGGAGTTTTTTGTTCGGGTTTGATATCTTAACTCTGAAATTTGAACTGTGCTTTATTTTGACTTGTCACATAGTTGCACTTAGGGTGTGTGCACAAGTGTATGGTGTACCTACTCTGGCTTCCCTTAGGATGAGGTTGCTTTGTAGTTAGGTTTCTGGTGCCAATGTTCACAGACAGTGAATGTAATTTTAACAGATTGAACTTCTAAACAGACTTAGCTTTTGGTTATATAGTAGCACAACACAATTACATGAATGTATGCAGAAAGGATGCCACAATGGTACAAAAGTGGCTGGAGTAATTAACAAAATCTTGAATACATTTTAACTTCTGTTTTGCATTATTAGTCCTGCTCTAATCATTAGACACTTCACATTGATTTATTGTGAATTTTTTTTTTCAAATTCCCTCTCCTTGCCTCCAAAAGAACTTCTAAGACAACTCTACATTCTCCAGCTTCTTATTCATCTGCTGAGTAGCATTTGTTTTTCCAGAAACTGCGGGCAAATTAGATTTCTTCCCAGGACTACCTGTAACTAGGCCATAGGATTGTCTCTGAAGTCAGATAAGAGGAACTAAAATACTTATGTATTTTATAATAGTTACAATATGATTATTATAAAACTCAGCAACCTATGTTTTTTGTCATAATGTCATCAGTACACCACAGTTGGCTAGTGTTTCTTTTCTCTGATTTTTAAGAGGACCTAATATGGACCAGGTTCTGGAGTGCGAACTTTCAGCCTTCAACTGAAGGCTGGTGGTGTCAGAATCTTTCACAAATATTTGTCTGCCATGAGCTTATTTCTCTTCAAGTGTCCCACCACTGGTTCATTTCCCCCTGTGGTAGCAATGGTGAGAGTGTTAGTATAGCCCAGATGCTGGCAGCCCCTGGCATTTTTAGTACCATGTTGGATCAGTGACTCTGCTTGAAACATCCGTGGCTGCTAGGGTTGCCACCTCAGAGATACAGAAAAAATCAGCCACTGGCCACCCCATCATCAAAACCCGGCCATGGTCCACTCTTCCCCCTGCACCAGAAATGGTGCTAGTGTTGACTTCTAGCTAATTATTACTGAAATATTAGAGTCATTTTACACGCCTACAAAACCTCCACAATACTTTATCCTAACATGGCACCATGGTCCAGACTAGCAGGGGTGTGAATTGTAGAGCACTCCAACGTGTCTCAAGTGGGAATACTCCCCGGTCCCCATCATGTTCCGGCAAGGCAGTATAAACCCTCCAGGTGACTCCCTGCATTCCTTTCCATTCTAGCAACAGTGAAGAAAATTAAAAACCAAAGACAGTCTGTGTGTACGCACTGGGATTGATTTTTATCATGAAGTTGTGGAAATAAGTGTTCACAAGCAATCTGTGTCCCACAGACAGTCTGGGCTAGGGAATGACCGGAACAGCCATCGTTCTGCAGTACATAGCCATGATCATCCTCCGGTGGACACAGGGCTTGATCCTGGTCCCATTCAGTGACTCGCATTGTCTAGAATAGTGCAGGATCAAGCTGCCTGAGACCCCAACATCCTAGGAGTGAGAGGAGTTTCTCTGAGAGCAGTTCTCTTTTTTTCCTTTTATTTCCAGGATTGTCCCTTCCCCCTCCTCTCTGCTCTTGAGATGCTGCTGACTGCACAGACTCCATTTGGTGTAGAGAATCCTCTTTTGTATGAAAAAAGAAAAATATCTTTAATCGCCTTCAAATATAAGTGGTCTCTGTTAGCTGGAGGCTGAAAGGACAGCAGGAGCTGAACAGTAAAACTCTGGACGCCTAAGCTGTGACAAATGGGCAAAGAATAGGGAAATCCAAGAGGTTCACTTGTTTTGTGAGGAGCAAATGTTAGGTGCATGTGGGTCTTCCTGTGAGGTAGTTCTGAACACCTGTCTGAACACTTGTCTCTGCTTCATGTTAAGTTGGTGGTAGACTGAAGTCATAGACTGACAGAGAGTAGCTTACAAAATGCTAGTGAGCTGAAGGGGAGAAGGAGTGACAGCCTGGCAGCTGTTGGTGCTTTTGAAGTGAAGGCACTAGAGGCTTCTGGGGGAGGGGAGTTGGAGAGAGTACAATACGAAGCAAGATGTTATAACAGAAATAGTGGAAGAGACCCAGAATTATTACACTGAGCCTTGGTATCCTCCAACTATTAGTTGGAAAAACAAATGTGAACTTCTAATGACTAAAGATATTTTCCCCTTTCTCAAAACAATTCATTTATTTACCTCAAACTGTCACTTTACATTACAGTGGTCCTGGAGCTGTGTTTATTGAGCAAGTTGGAGAAAATGATAACCTCTCTGCAACTATCTGGGTAAAAAGTGAATTATTGGGGAGTGGTTTTGTATTTACTACAACTTCATGCAAATGGCACACCATAGTTGTTCAACATTAATGGGACACCAGACATATTACTCTTTGTGTTAGCATTAACACTGAAGCAGGACTAACAGGAGTGGTAGGTAGGTTCTAGTTCTCTAGTATGGAAGAATTATTTAGGCATCTGTAGCCTTGCCTGTCACAACAATATTGAGTGCTTATGAAGATGCTCTGTAGAAAGCACCCCACAACTTCTTAAATTGCTGTAAAGCTATTCTTCTTAAATTATCTACAATAATCCTCTATCCAAGATACTTGGTGTCAAGATGGATAAAGGCCATGATTAAAAAGAACTTTTAAAAAAATTACAGTTTTCTGGTTCTTTACTTCCTATTTTATAGCCTTAATTTGGTAGAATAGATGTTTTGTATTTGCTTCTCTCATTTGTTTCCCAGTTGCTAGTAGAGTTTCAGATTTTTACATAGATCTTCTCTAATAAGTTTCACACTTAGCATGTTCACTTGTACTAAAAATAAGTCCAGGGCTTCATTAGCATCTTTACTGTGAGAACAGTGCAAGCTGAAACACTACACAGATAAGCAAATAGCCCAGGCTGTAATTGGAGTCAGTATTACCTTCTAATATGTTGAACTTCCACAAGTCAGGAAAGCTGAAGTACTAGGAACAGACTACATTCCATCAGGGTTTGCTGTTTGAAGTCAGTGGGACTTGTGCTCTAAAGTCATTTAGATGCTTCTGAAAATCGCACCATAGGCTCCTGTATATGGGCATAGATGCCTAATGTTTGGTTAGTGCAGGGGTCGGCAGTCTTTCAGAAGTGGTGTGCCGAGTCTTCATTTATTCACTCTCATTTAAGGTTCTGCGTGCCAGTAATACATTTTAATGTTTTTAGACGGTCTCTTTCTATAAGTCTATAATATATAGAACTAAATTATTGTTGTATGTAAAGTAAATAAGGTTTTTAAAATATTTTAAGAAGCTTCATGTAAAATGCAGAGCCCCCTGGACCGGTGGCCAGGACCCGGGCAGTGTGAGTGCCGCTGAAAATCAGCTCGTGTGCCGCCTTTGGTGCACGTGCCACAGGTTGCCTACCCCGCGGTTAGTGTGACTTCTTACAGGTCAGAGGCAGAAGGGTTGTGGGGTGGAAGGGGTGTGTAGTCTTATTTTATTTTTTTATCTTAAATAGATTTAAAAAACAACAACCTCTGAGCTATTCAGTACAGGGGCCTATTATATTAAGCCCTCAGAATGTGAGTGGTGGAAGTTCAGACTCTGGCATTATGTAATTGGACATACAAACATGAGTCCTACTGGCACTTAGTCCACTCTTCCTTCATGCCCTCAACTGAAAATAGTTTTTATTTTTGTTTTGTTTTGGTTTTGGTCAGTTTGCTCAGAAAAGGAACCATTTCCCCTTCCCTTCCCTCCCACTCTGAGTAAAAAAATTATTTAATTTGGATTGATGCTCCAATACTCAAAATTCCGTTGTCTTAACTTCAGCAAAATCCGTTCAGTCTCCTTTCAGCCAAAGGTGGGGTGTAATCAAAATAAAGCCTCACACGTGACCAGCTGCCTTGCTAATCCTATTGCTGCCTTAAGAATTCTTCTATTCACTAGGAGAGTTTTCAGTTTGCAAAGCAACATCTGAACCTGGATTCAGTTGAAAATAATTAAGGCAGCAAGCTCGCATGTGAGGACTTAACTGCACAACATCCCAGCTCTTGCTAAAGGGAGACTGGTTTTGCTGAAATTGAGAAAACAGAAATGTGAAGTATTAACAGGCAGTTCCGTGTCCGCCCATGATGAGTGCAGTAGCTTTTAAAAAACCTGTCAAGGACACAGGCCAAATGGAGTTCCACGTGGTCCCGCTTACTGATAAGCTTCTGAGTACACCATCCTATCGATCACCTCTCTCTCTCCATCTTAGTGGTCTCGACCATATTTAGTGTGAGCACCATCTTGATTGAAGGGATTAGGGTGTTTTGAATCTTTAACACTAACTTTCTTTATCCCTATTATTAATCAGCTGTTGAAGTTAAATAGATTTTAAAAACCTTGTTAAATGGTCTGACCAAAAAAATCCCCTCAATTCCTCTGTGGTTGTCATTTCACTAACTCTTAGCGTAGATATCCTAGCTTTCTAGGATAGATGGGCCTGAATTTGAAAATGAGCAGGATTTCATTTTCCAGGTGGTATGTTAGAGAAAGCTTTCAGGCCTTGCTCATACATAAATAAACAAAAGTGGCATTAGCTCAACTTTTTTTTTTTTTTCACTAAAGTCATCTTTCAAAACCCTCCAAATTTCAGAAATTATGAAAAAGCAGAATCCCTATCTGCCATCTGACCCTAGTTAAACTATCCAAATATCTTGACACCATATGGCTTCAACTTCTGCACTATGAGCCACCCTATGTCTGTACCAATCATCTACTGCATATGTGCTAGCAGCTTGATAGGAAACTAGCCTGCTGTTCACCCTCCCTTGATAAGACTGCAGTTTTCTCTCTGTGGGGAGAGGAAGGATGGCCTTGTGATTAAGGTAGAGGTTGGGAGATGAGAGATCTGGAGTTTTTCTCCTTGTACTTAGAGAGGTATAATTCCATTGTTGTCTATGGTGTAATCTGTGATGTACATGTGAACATGGCTACCAGGTTTCCAGAATTTGTGACATGCCTGACTTTGGACAGGTCACTTTGGCCTCTTTGGCTCCATCTCCTTATCTGTGAAATGGAGAAAATGTCTCTTGTAATTTAGGCCTTGGCTACACTGGCACTTTACAGCACTGCAACTTTCTCGCTCGGGTGTGAAAAAACACACCCCTGAGCACAGCAAGTTACAGCGCTGTAAAGCGCCTGTGTAAAGAGTGCCCCAGGGCTGGGAGCGCGGCTCTCAGCGCTGTAAGCTAATCCCCATGGGGAGATGGAGTACCTGCAGTGCTGGGAGAGCTCTTCAAAGCGCTGCCGCGAGAGCACTCCCATGGCAGCGTTGTACAGCTGCAAGTGTAGCCATACGCTGTGTCTCACTAGATTTCTGTGAAGGACATAGACCTAACAGGGAAGGTGTTCATATATATGAAGTATTCTTGCTGCAGCATTACTTACACCATTTGACCTTTAGATTCTCTTCAGTGCCAGGTGTTGCAAATTATACAGCCTTTTAAACTCAGGGTAAGTATGCTCTATGTAAACGAAGGTAGGTGTAGTTTAAAGATGCATGTCTTTCTCTTCCTCCTGCAGGCAATTTCAGAATGGAGAGTTTTTAGTTGTCATGTTAGTTGAGGCAATGTCTGCCTTGTATGGAGAGTGCACTGGGGCTGAGGTCTATGCTGAGACTGCATAGGTTGCCTGAACTCTCCTTTCCGATACTTCCCAGTGTCGGACTTGTGGCTTTATTTGTTCAATGTAATCCTAAACTTGAATTTCCTGGTTTTTGTGTGTGTATGTATCTCTTTTCTTCAGTGTTCTATTAAGTCTCTCCTTTTTCCCCTCTCTATGTTACTTACGTATTTACAACTTTAATTCCAGCTTAAAGGCTTTTGAGCGTCTGGGAATTGTAAATGATTTGCATCACAATACGGGCCCATGAGAGCTTTCCAGAAAATGTTAGAAATGCTAAAGAAATCTGTTTCGCACTGAACTTTACACTGTGTGGTTTTTCTTGTGTCTTATTTTAAAACATGGATCCAATTGGACCTTGGCAGGTTGGGAGGCATGCCTGACAGAAGTTGGCAATACTTTTTGTTGAGCTGGCTACCAGAGATCACTTTAAATTAGAAGTAACTGCAGAGTAACAAGTGCATCCCCAGTGGGAGTGTAAGAAATTTAGCTCTGTGCAGCCTGCAGTGAGAGATTTTCAAGGACATCCAGAGAACAAATGCTTTACTTCTTTGAAGCCTGTGAATAAACACTCTTAGAGATTGGTCAGGGGAGAAACAAAGAGCTTGTTGGGTGAATTTGCCCAAAGGTCAACATAAAGTCTTTAAGGTAGAATGAGGATGGAAACTTATAACGATTGACTCTGTGGAATATTCCTTTCAACACCTTAAATCAGTCGTTGTGTCTTTTAATTTTAATGATGGGTTCTTCACAGAGGAGAGCCACTGTGGATTTCTTAGCTGGTTGTGCTTTGCAAGTCATCCTAGCAGAAATCTGTCTGAGTTGTTAAACACCATGCTAATAGACATTAGTACTGTGAACATATTAGACTATGAATGCATCTGAGCCTAAGAGTGAATAATTAGAGATGTAACCCCTGGAGCATGTTGAAAGGGATGTACTTGCATAATATTTTTTTAGTGGGATGGGCATAAGGAAGCAAACATTTTACATTAAAAAAAAAACCCACCCCTTCCTTTAAACAAATGAATTCAACAGATTCTTCATTCTCTGATATTTAAAAACTTGTTTTACACATTTTTTTTAAGCCTCTCTTTGTTTATATATAAAACATTATGGTATTTTACAAAGAGAGATGCAAGTTCAAGACCCTATTCACTGAAAGATCACCAAAGTATGAGTTCTGCAGCAACCTTTAGAATTAACTTTGTTTCACCTTTTTCCCCCCCGCCAGACATCAAAAGTCGGCTTCTTGTCTGTCACTGACAAAGTTTCTCAAAATGCATTATTGTATCTAAGGTTGAGGCCTTTAATAAGTAGCTTCAGAACTTTTGAAGGACAAACAAAGGGGGGGAGAGGGGGCCTTAATTTTTCTACTGTTTTAAAAAGCTACCGCTATAATTCTCAGCTGACGAAAGTGTCCTGCAACTGCTTTCCTGCCTGATGATAAACTTCTATCAAGTACCAAGAGAAGAAATAAATTCTGTAAAACCTTCCTGTTCTGTAAAACTGTACCAGACTGTAGGTGCAAATAGGCTATCTTCTCTTACCCTTCCCCTGCCCCCACCCTGTTTCTCAAGGTGTCTGGAATTTTAATGCGAATTCCCAATGCAACTGTGTCCATAGTCCTTGTATGTTTAAACTTGTATCAGGAAATGATTTGTCAGAAGATCAGAGCACTGGTGGGGTGAATGAACTTTTTTGCCAAACCACAGATTTGGCCTGAATGTAAATATTGTCTGATATTTCGGAGGACTGCCAGTGCTCTTGATGCGAGAGTGATTTCTGGCTTACTCTCAAATTATGCTCTGGTTTACATTACTAATTTCATATAGCAGTCTGAGTGGACTGTCGGAGCTCATAATTTGAAGTAAGACTAAATGAATCAATAGTTGCATGCAGATTGGCTGAAGGATAATGACATCTCGTTTAATTTATCACCTCTTGAGTGAACTCTTAAAACACCAGTCCAAGTTTCCTAGTGTTGGCAATGCTTCTTATTCTTAAAGCCCCTGCACTTGAGGATCTCAAAGAGTGGGTGTAAATAACTTTCATTACATCACCCTTGGGAAGTTCTGTGATCCCCATTTTACAAGTGGGGAAACAGTTTAGCTCCTGATCCTCCATCAAAGTTTGTGTGGACACGGTCGCTTGTGAGCACTCATTCCAGGATGCGAGTATGAGATGGGCATGCATAGGACCCTTGAAAGGCATTGTTGAGTTTGCAGAGAGCATGCGTATGCTGAACAATGGGGATGCACAAGTGGGCTGAGTTATCGGTGAAACTAGTCAGCATTTTCTTGAATGTGTTAGAAATTTCAAAATGTGAAAATAAACTTTAAGAAAATCAGGGTATTTGAGGGGTGGGAGTTCAATTTTTTTCACTCCAGGTCTCTACCTGTGGGCATGGCTCTATGGCTGAGTACACACAGATTATCTCCAGAACTGTATAGGCCCAACTCAGGCCAAACTAGGACTGTATATACTAGGGATAGTTGAGGCAAGTGTGAGCTGGAAGGCGAAGCAAGGCTGTGGTTATCACTTAACCTCCTTTGGCTGGTGCATCAACTACTGGTGTACAAAAGAGAAAGCTGAGCTGGGCACTCTTTTATAAGTAAGGCTGCGAGTCTTTCATGGGGGTCCCGGAAAGACACGGAATCCATGACTTCTGCAGCAGCCAGAGCGGCTGATCCCAGGGTTGCGCGAGTAGCTGGGACAGCCACAGGACCAGCTGCGCTGTCTATTGCTTGGGTGGTCCCCGGCACTGCCCCAGAGCAGCAGTTGGGCCCTGGGCCACACACCCACCCCTCCTAGCATCTAAGATTTAATTAAGGGTATTTTTAGTAAAAGTCATGGACAGGTCATGGGCCATGACTTTTTGGTTACTGCCTGTGACCTGTCCATGACTTTTTAGTAAAAATACCTGTGACTAAATTGTAGCCTTATGTATAAGCTTTGAGACGTATTTTGCAGCAGAGCTTTTGAGAGAAGAGGTTGAGAGACAGGTGCAGCATCTGGGTGAGAGGGACTCTGTGCAGTGGCCCAGTTCCTACCTGTTCTGGGACTAGTAAGCTGCACCCACAGCGCACTGAGGACACCCAGAATGAATAATGTGACTTCCAAAAAACCACCAGCAATACATGAAAGCCAATTTCATTTTGAACCTGCTGGCTGTATGCCAGGAAGATGCTGAGTGCTGGATGGCCCAGCTCCCCCAAATATTACGTCTCAAAATGTGTAGGACTGATGACTCTATCGGGGGGCTCACCCTAGCTGAAGAGTGCTGACACAGGCACCTTGCACGTATTGGACAATGCCTGAAAGGTCTTATCAAGGTGTAGAGCCCTTCATATTTATAGGAGGCAAAGGCCTCCTCTTGGCTCACAACTTTCTTTCTTCACCCCCAGACCCTGGTAGAGGAGAACTGTAGACAAGCCTTGCAGCCCACCAGACCTCTCAAGGCAGATAAAAGCTCTTGCTACAAGATGCCATTCAGGTTACCCTGATCAGGTAGTGAGACTGTTCTCCCAAGCAAGGTGAATAAGCCTGTGCAACGTTGCCATGCCTCTTGGGCCTGGTGCATCTGAGGGCTAGCCCGGATTGAAGTGGAACCAGTGAAGGCAAAAGCCATCAGGAGCCCTGGTTGCGGAAAGGAAGAAGTGGATCCCAGGATGGATGGAGGTTCACAGAAGACAACATTTGAGTCATTATTAGAACTAATTAACTGAATAATCCTCCTGCTACTAGTGATGCAAAACAGAGACCTGCATTACAGTAGGAGGGAATTAACGGTCAGTACAAATTGGGAAAGGAATAGCCCTAAATAATGCAAACAGGAAGAGGGGAGACTGAGTGGCCTGTGATATTTTATTGCTCCTTTGGAAGGATCAGCAAGCTGCCAAGGCAACAGGGGCAAGGGTGGTTTTTTTTTT